>NW_016196596.1:0-2904 GCF_001687245.7 Rhagoletis zephyria | reverse complement strand
GGGGGGGGGGGGGGGGTGTATGGACTATAGTGGCGGGATCGGGTATCCGTTAAAGTGGCTCACCATGTCAAATCGCCATAAAATTTGCAGCCACATGGTGTGCTTATGTGCGGGGCTTGGGAGCCGATACTTGTACTCACCCTTCTAACGAAAGGGACTTACAAGCATCGAAAGGGACAGATTCGCCAATTTTGATTACAAACAATTCTAGGCCAATGATTTAGGGGCATGCACCTCGAATATCCGTCTCCGGTTGGTTTGAGTTCTGGTGATTGCAAATGCAGACGTCACCACCACGCAAGAGACGCGATGGACGGCGGCCATGTTAGAAGACTTTAGGACCTTGCGATATCTCAACGGTTATCATGTAGAGGAGTAAGGTGTTGCATTTATGGTAAGAAAAGGATGATACGATCAATGAGGTCTTAGCTTTTACTAATTTTAGGTCTTAGTTTGTCCTATACGATGAAACCTGCGCTACTCAGGAAAGACGGATTGACTTCGCGGGGACAAGAAACATGGTAATGTTCAGCGCCGGATTTGGGGATCAAAAGATCCACCAGCCTACTTGAATATTACCGGTTTGAAAAACGAAAAACAAAATCGATCATGTTGTGATAGGCGGAAGTTTTAGAAGTATATACTATTCGAAGCCTAACATCGACCCATAGCCACTATCTCTTGATAGCCGATAAATACATTCACTTTCGCGCCTCTGGAAGCAAAAGGTAAACTCGACGTTTAAAAGCTGGAATCGTCACATACAGCCAACACGAGAACGAGAACAAAAGGTATGATCGAAACTAAATGTCATTCTTGTAGTTTTGTTCACAAGAACGCTTTAAACCCAAAACCGAAATGGGAACAAAACTGTCGAGAACATTCTCAATGAGAATTATGTAAGAGCAAAACCTTGTGGAACGTCCACAAAGAGAACAAATCGCGAACAATACTTTGGGGAACATTTCTAATAGAACAATATGGAAAAAAGTATCCGGAACGTTCTGGCAAAGAAAAAAAGTCTAAGGAACTTTCTCTCAAAAACCATTTAATGTTAAGTTCTCAAAACTTTTGTTCTCGTTCGGTTCTCTAGGGACACAATATCGAACAGAAAGTATCGATATAGTACTCATTTCAAGTATAGCTGGAAAAATATCGGGCACCCATTAATATCGGAATAAAATGACTCGATATCGCAAATATCGATACCAAAATCCAAAAAAAAATAATAAATGTCTGAAAAAGTGAGAAGAAACCTCCGAGCGTATATCTGCCAGCTTCTCGGAGGAGAAGCTCGGGCAAAGGCTAACATATTTATTAAGCGCCAATCTATTATTTTTACACATAGAGATTGAGGTCTTGACTTAAAACACCGAGACCGCTTGTTCAAATCCCGCCACATGCAATCCTAACGATAGTAAAAAATTTCTGTTCTTTAAAGCCCAATTTATTTCGGGAAGAATTGATAATCAGATACGTCTTGAAAGCAATTTTNCTGAAAAAGTGAGAAGAAACCTCCGAGCGTATATCTGCCAGCTTCTCGGAGGAGAAGCTCGGGCAAAGGCTAACATATTTATTAAGCGCCAATCTATTATTTTTACACATAGAGATTGAGGTCTTGACTTAAAACACCGAGACCGCTTGTTCAAATCCCGCCACATGCAATCCTAACGATAGTAAAAAATTTCTGTTCTTTAAAGCCCAATTTATTTCGGGAAGAATTGATAATCAGATACGTCTTGAAAGCAATTTTTTCTCTTTTGTGTTTTCTATTTGCTTCCAGACGCGTCAACTTTTATTGAATGCAAGTTCGTGGTTCTTTAAATGGAAGGTATCTGTACTCTTCCCCTTTCTTCTCACCTCCTTCATCTTGGAACGAGCAGACTTGAAAGCAAGACTTGACGTGTCTGAAAGCTGACTAATTTGAGTTTATGACATTCAATACGATACTAGGATTCTGGTAATCGATTCCAAAGAATATCGTTTTAAAACTATCGAGTAAAAAATATCTGTATCGAATGCCAAAAGTATCGATATTCGTCTTGTATCGAAATTCGTGTCCCTAAGCAGAACATTCCCCAGACTTTTGTTCTTAATTGATCCTCTTGAAAACGTTATCGATACTTACCTTCTAATTTTGTTCTCACTGAAAACGTTTCCGAAAGTTTCGTTCTCATTTTGTTCTTCTTGAGAACGTTCCCGAGAGTTTTGTTCGCATTTTGTTTTTTTACGGAAACATTCCCGAACCTTTTGTTCTCATTTTGTTCCCGTTCAAACAGCTCTCAATATTTTTGTTCCCGTTTGGTTCTTTTGTGGGAATGTGGACATTACATTTTGTTCTCATGCAGAGCTAAACCAAAACTGGAATGCGATCTTGGTCCCTGTTTTTTAGATAGGGTATATATTTTGATATATTTTGGAAAAATTTATGTTATCTTTTTTCTTTGCTCCGATACCGATTTGGATGACGAAACACTAGCAAGCAGTTTTCAGGATTTTTGTTTGTGACTCTAGCGGTAACTGCTTCCTAGTGAAGTTTTTCCAACACGTTTTAATCAAATGGTGTACATAAGTATTTATATGCACATTAAATCAAATAATATATTTTTTTTTTGTTTTTTAATTTAATTCGGTCAGGTGTACCCGTATGACCTCCAAAATGGCAAAAGTGTCCTGCGAAAACTCTACCTTTTGCGCATTTTTACACACCGTGGCAGATGTTTCTCGACTCAATGTTTATTAAAGTCGGTTACGCTAAATTAAAACATAGCAGTGAAAAATTGTAAAACGAAACAATTTAAGATGTGTATAAAAATAATTTACGGGACATTTTTGCTGGCGGAGTAGCGGCAACGCCTCCTTCTGTTATTTACATACCCACAACCATTGCGTTGTCGCATCTGT
>NW_016196594.1:0-2904 GCF_001687245.7 Rhagoletis zephyria | reverse complement strand
GCATGTCCTACAAAACGATTACAAATGATGAGTGTAAAAAGGTGATGACTCAATTGACCGACACGGAGATCTGTGCATTGGAGCGGTTCGGCAAAGGAGCGTGTAATGTATGTATGGAAAAAGTGAGTGATCGTGAGGAGTGAATTTTTATGAAACGCTTTTGTAGGGTGACTCTGGTGGTCCGCTGGTGATGGAGAATGGTGATAGCTTGAAGCAGGTTGGCGTGGTTTCCTATGGTACGGCGCTTTGTGCATCTAATAATCCAGATGTTTACACTCGTGTGTCTATATTTGATGAGTGGATTAAAGAGCGCCTGGCTTGAAAGAAAGTTCTAGTTTGTAACCTTTTGAAATGGAATTGAATTAAACTTTTTGGATCAACTATTTTAAAATTATTATATTTTTTGTCTCTGCAACAGAACTGTTTATAAAACTATATAATTAATGATCTATGGATTTATGTTATTACTTCTATTCATATATCGACGGTGGGTTGAAAGATTGCCCTATCTCGGCTGCCGGTTCAAAAACGCGCTATCTCAGCAAATGGCTCAAGCACGCCCTATTTGAGAATTTGGTTGAAGAACGCTCTATCTCAGCTGCCGATGTATTTAATTTAAATTGAGATAGCGAATTTTAGAACTGCCAGCCGAGATAGGGCGATCTTCCCTTCAGCCGACTATACATATGGAGTGCTCAAATAATAGTTTCGAAAAGAGACTCAACTCAAAAAAATGTAGCTAAATTTTTTTGCATAAATCAATTCGTCGGATTTATCTCCAACTAATACCGGGATTAGTCTCATTAGGGTATAATTTGGCATTAATTAGTCCCCGACTAATCTCTAATGCATACAGTTAACGATTTAATGCTATGTATGTATACGGTGACCATCCGTCCTTTATTTTAAAGGACAGTCCTTTATTTTAACCCCTTGTCCTTTATAATTTTTGTCAAAATAAAGGACGCCATTTGTCCTTTATTTCTTAAACTGTCCCTTAAATTAGCTTTGGATTTTGCAGAGGTAAATCTTTAAACATAGAATATGAAAAAAATAAAAATTTCCATAATAAAACAGAATGAAAACCTTCGTCAGTTTGCTTCGCACCCCACTTAATATTCTCTTGATAAGAGGAAATTTATGTAATTGCAAAGAAAAAGTTAACTAATATTTAGACATTTTCCCAGAAAAATTAATATACTTTGAGTAAAATTCATTGTTGACAAAAGCACAGGGAAAGTTGTGCCCAGGATCGTGTTGCACGATATGTATTCAGATCCACTGAAAAATAACAATAAACCTCCGCTCATTTATGGTAAAGGCATTGTGGCAGCAAAGGATGACGAAGTCCTTGATAAGGATTTGGTTTCATTTTTCGGAATCGTTTAAAATCCGGTTACAGCGCCTTTCGAGAAGAGGAACTTGTACAATTTAATAATATAATTAACTGGCAAATATTTGATCTAAATTACCATCATACAAGTTGTATGTTCGTATTCTAAAATCATTGGGAAAAATGTCCTTTATTTTACGTTCGTTAATATGGTCACCGTATGTACGTAGGCACTAAGTCAATGAAATTTAATGTGCCACGTTGACATTTTCGAATCGCAGCTGGCGCAAGTTTTTATATTTATTTTTTAAAAGCGACTCATGCTTTTTATACCCATTCGGGTATAAAGGGGAACAATTAATCTCTTCCAGGATACGCTAAAGCAAAGGCGATCAGTTCATTCCTTTTCGATTGCTCCCGAAGTCGTCTCGAATTAGTCGATTTTTTTTTGGGATAATACAACCACATAAACATTTGCATATCTGAGTACATTCCTAGTGGAGGTGAAAGAAAATCCAAAGAGTGTAACATAGGGACAAATATAAAGGTGTTCCTCTTCGTTTATTTCGTCGCATGTGACTTTGACGATATCGTTTGGCGCAGTAGTCTGATAAAGCGGTCATGCGCCGCCCGAGAGAAATTCGGTGGAAAAATACGCTTCTGATTTTCGTCAGTGAGAATGACAAAGTAACAACAGAATTATTTGAAAATCGTTTACCACTTAAAAAGTATTTCCTACAGGGCACCCAATATACTCAACTAATTTAAATAGTTTTTGTTGCTGCAAGTAAATTCTAACCAGCATAATCACCGAAGGGAAACCTTCGCATGCATTTCAAGTGCAGCCCTCCGCCCTGACCTATCTGATAGCTATGCAAATGTTGCAGTCGGCGGTTGTGAGGTCGCACTGCTCAGCACGCTAATTGCTCACAACTATGTAATTGCAATGGTTATACTTAATGTTCTGAACTATAAATAGTCGCGTTTTAATTTGAAATCCATACAAAGTACTTTTAAAATTCAAACTGTTAGTTAGACTGAAAATAATTTCGCCTCGAACCGATGCTAATGGAACTAAATTTCTACGCGATTACTTTTTTAAATGTTTTGGTTTCGCTGGCTTACGGTATGTAAAGCTCCTCTCCTCACTCTTCCATTTGCGCTCAGTTGCCCCCTTCTACACTTAATTTTTTTAGGAAGCACCGCAGACTCAACGCGCATAGTTGGTGGCAATGACGTGCCTCCTGGGGAATATGTTCCCTACCAAGTATCCCTACAGTATTTTACTAAAAAGAATGAGTACCAGCACTTTTGTGGCGGCTCCATTATAGCACCAAGCCGTATTTTGACCGCCGCTCACTGCTGCAATGGCTTTGATGTGAAACGGATGACAGTGCTGGCCGGCGTTCGCGACCTTAACGACTCGGAAGGTGTACGAGTGCAGGTAGCTTCCTACGATATTCACGAAAACTACGAAGAACTTGTGACCAGTGATATAGCTATCCTGACACTAGTCGAACCACTGAATTTGGATGGAGTACGAATGGCAGCTATTGACGTTAGGGGTTCTG
>NW_016196593.1:0-2904 GCF_001687245.7 Rhagoletis zephyria | reverse complement strand
GTCGTTGGTTCATGGGGACAAAACGATACTAGTAAATACAAGTGCATACTCGATACTTTTCGTGCGATACCAAGCGATTTTGGTATCCATACTTTTGAACCGAGTACTGAGTAGGTATCGGAAGAAAGTACTTGTATCGAAACCCGATTAAGTGACAATTTTATTCCCGGATTTTTATTTTTTAATCCAATTATTATTGTGAATAGTTAAAAATTTTTGGCAGTGTAGTTGCCAACGAAAAGAAAGTCCTACAAAGAAAGACCCCATTATCATCTAATCTAAGTCCACTTTTTGTGAAAACTCATATTTGGCTATAGGAAGCAAGGTAAATTAAAAACGCAACGTCTCCAAAAGGATTAACTAACGTGCTTGTTTTATTTCTTCCCGTTTATATTCAATTTAAGGCAAATTTACTAAGTCCAAAAGCACAGAAAATTCGATAAGCTCACAAAAAAAAGGAACAGTCCAGCGCCTTCGTCTTGGTCTGCAGGCTGTATCGGAGACACAGCCGCTAAATTTAAACGTAGAATACGTGGTATGGTTAAGAGCATATCCAAGGCAAACACGAAAGCACACACTAAGAAAAAAATATCGATAAAAAAGCGATAATAATATCGATAGTAAATTCGATAAAAGCATCGATAAAAAATCAATGAAAATATCGATACCAAAATCGATAATAATATCGATAGCAAAATCGATAACAAAGTCGATAAAAATATCGATAACAAAATCGATAAAAATATCGATAACAAAAGAGATAACAATATCGATAAAAATATCGGTAACAAAACCGATAAAAATATTATCATTATATCNATAACAAGATCGGTAAAAACATCAATAACAAAACCGATAACAATATCGATAGCATAACCGATAAAAATATCGATAATAAAACCGATAAAAATATCGATAACAAAAGAGATAACAATATCGATAGCAAAATCGATAAAAATATCGGTAACAAAACCGGTAAAAATATTGATGACAAAATCGATAAAAATATCGACAACAAAATCGATAAATATATCGATAACCAAATCGATAGCGAAATGGATAATATCGATTGCAAAATCGATAACAAAATCGATAAAAAATTGATAACAAAATCGATAAAACAACCTATAACAAAATCGATAAAAAATATCGATCATTATATCGATAAGTTCCGAAAATATCGATAGCAAAATCAGTAAAATGTCGATGACAAAATTGATAAAAACATCGATAACAAAAGCGATAATAGTATCGATAGCAAAATCGTTAACACAATTAATAAAAATATCGATAGCAAAACCGATTAAAATATCGATGACAAAATCGTTTAAAATATCGACAAAAATCTATAAAAATATCGATAACAAAATCGATAAAAATATCGATAACAAAATCGATAACAAAGTCGATAACAAAATCGATTACAAAATCGATAACCAAATTCATAAAACTATCGATAAGAAAATCGATAAAAAAAATATCGATAACAAAACCGATAAAAATATCGATCATTATATCGATAAGTTCTAAAAATATCGATAGCAAAATCAATAACATTATCGATAAAAATTTCGATAACAAAATCGATAAAAATACCGATAACAGAACCGACAAAATATCGATTATTATATCGATAAGTCTCGAGAATCCCGAAGATCTCTACAATCCCGAAAAAGTTACCAGATTGAGTCTCTGTGCCTCTATCTATATCCTTTTCCCTACAACTACCTTTATTTTAATTTTTCTTCCTCTATCTTCACCTATACTCTTATCGGTATCCTCATCCTCATCTTTTCCTTTATATTTATCTTTGTTTTTTTTTTTTTGTTTATCATATTCTTCATATACATATTCCCCTTCATCTTTGGCCTTATATAAGTAAAGTGATCAATTCAACTTAGTCTTCATTTTTGCCTTTATCTTTACGCAACTTTGTTTTTAACCGACTTCCAAAAAAAGAGGAGGTTATCAGTTCGTCGGAATATTTTTTATTTTTTTTTTTATGTATGTTACCGCATAACTTTGGACCACGTCAACCGATTTCGATAATTCTTTTTGCATCGGAAAGGTAGTGTCTCAGAGGTGGTCCCATACTAATCTGGTTAAGATCCGATCAGTGGATCATGAGATATATATATATATTTTTTTTTGATTGGAAGATTGAGCTGCTTGCGAACGGTTGTGTTGTGGTGCATCGTGCCGGAAAAGTTTCTGAAAACGCGGTGTATTGTATACAAAAACGAAGGCACGTATTGTAGATGCGGTTTGGTGGCTCAGACGCACACGAAATAATTGAAACTCTGCATAATTGCACACAATTTGTCAAATATTTGTAAGTTTTGGATATACATACGTTGCTTGTTCACGTGGTTGCTGTTGTTGCTTGCTGGTATAATAAATTTCACTCAATTTATAAAAAATCAAAAATTAAAACCCGAAGTGGAGCAGCGGAACAATTATACCGAAGACGTTTGTTTACTTTCGTTCTGTCATTGGCTTGCAGCTGTTTCCCTTTTCGCCTCATTCGCTAGAGATACACAACTATCGATTACTCCGAGTGTGGCCAGAAATATAAAATCANAGCACAGTATGCCGAACATGCAGAGATCGCCGCCATGTACTCATTCTGGTACGTCACTTCAGGCTTCGAAACGTAAAAAATCAGAAGGCAGCCCTGAATCAACGTTAAATGACGTTAAATTTCGAAAAAAAGATGATGTGTCTTGCAACAAAATCGGACATTGGTGAGCTGAAAACGCAAATGGGAGTTGTGTCCCAAAAGATCGAGAAACTAGAGGAAGAAAATTTTGCTTTGAAAGAGGAAATTAGATGTCTAAAAGAGGAAAGAAACACTTACCGTCGTGAGCTGCGTAGACTTTCCGAGGCGGCCAGAAGCAAAAACGT
>NW_016196592.1:0-2904 GCF_001687245.7 Rhagoletis zephyria | reverse complement strand
AAATACTAGCCACAAATGCGATTGCTTTATAAAAAAAGAACCATTTTGATATATGAGTGTTTTCACTCTCTAGAAAATAATTTTTGTAGCCTCACATACGCGGTTTTGCATTTTGTTGATACGCCGAACCTACACATTCACATTTGAAGTCATTAAAATTCGTTGGAATTTGAAGTCGAACGAAAAATTTATTAAACCAATTAATTTACCAAAGCCAACATATGCGCATTCGGTCAATTGGGTTTCCAACTGCTTATAAAAGTATTTATTTATAGCTCAAATGTAACCACAACTTCTCTTCATCCAAATTGATTTATTGGCTTGAAGGCAATTTACGTTCAGCCGCCTCTGCTGTATTGTTGACAAATTTGATTAAATACTCAATTAATAGATTGTTTTCAGTGGCTGTTGAATACAAATTTTAATTAACATTAAACCAAAGCATGAGCTGAAAATAACTCTGACATTCAATATTTGTGAATGTACATATGAGTGGGTGCACAAGCAGAGCATATTTTAATTGCCATTGTGGATTTTTGCAAATCGCTGGAAACTAAATTTGTGCAAAACAGTCAATTGAAAGCCTCGCAGATAAGTATCTACATACAGCCACTAACGCGTAGGTTTTCATTAACATTTACATACAATTGTACGTATTGGTTTCAGGGTGATGTGTGGCTTTGCTTAACAACCGTAAAATCAACCGACTTTCGCATGAATGCTGGGCTTATCAACAGTTTGATAAGTGCTGATGGCACAAATGCTAACTGATTCAATCAATCAACTAAAAATTTATTGCCTTAATGTAAGATATTGGTATATTGAGTGCCACTGCTGATTAAATCTCCTTCTTCTAGGCGATGGTAGAACCGCTCTTTGGCCTTGGCAGATTATCCTATTAAAATCAGGCTTAATACGCGCCGTGGTAATCCGAGGCAGCCCTTACCGAAGCCTGGCTGCCGCTATGTTTGTCGCCTGGTTATAAGCGTACGAATCATTATTAAGCTGGTGGACTGTCTTATTCATAGTGGCCTAATCGCCTTGAACGTCCAATATCGGATCATCCGTGGAAGTGTTAAGTGGACCTCTGATGCAGAGGCTGCGACTCTTACATTGCAGGGTTACAGGGTTGTGTGTATAGAGCCTTGGTATTCCAGCACTTTGTATCTCTTGGTGAACGAGACGTGATCCTAATCTCCTTGACTAGTAACTAGTGCACAGCTAGAAAATCAATTTTTGATTAAGTTTAAGAACCTTTGCATAAGCTCATATGGTGTGCCAAGAAATTGCCCTCCCACGTCGTCAGCGTATACCATACTACTTCCAGGCCGTCGTTAATGATGACGCTGGAAAGAGGTACTACCCTCCGTTACGACAGTTCGATCGCACAGCTGGGTAAAGAAGTCTAGCTAAGTTTAAATTTATTCAGAGGTTAGTTAAGTACAACCGTCCACACTAGAATTTAAAGGGTACATACCATTTGTCCAGGCAGCCCGTGTAGATGGTAAATGGCGCCTTCGCAGACCTTAAAGCTTAATTTGTCAATGTTATTGTGGCTTAATGTCGTTTAGTTTTGGAGACTTTAAGGGCTTGAACGAATTCTTCATCAAATTCTTAAGTTCCTCTTTGTTACTCTCAGTTTGTTTAGACGCGACTGCTAACACCAGGCGCCTAAATGCATGCTATGTACTGCTGCATGTGCAAAAATTTCCTTCATTAAATTAATGAAATTTATGTACATGCACTTNTTCTGCGGACTCTGCATGGCTTACAACCATGCGGAGGTGGTAATAGTTGATTACCATTGGCCACAGTGCCTACCCACTACTTTTTGGTCCAATAAATATTTTTTTTATATACATACATGCAAACATACTGGTCTCCCCTCTCACTGAGTTATTCACAGTTATTCTTTTTCTATGTTCTTCCTTCTACGGCTATGGTCCGGTGTGTTCACCTCTAGACATTAGGCGTGTAAACCAAAGAAGGATAGGGCGGTTTTCCTGTTATTTACCATCAGATACAACCGCGATCAGGACCGAACCCTCTTCCCATTCACCCATTTAAGGGATCTTTATCTGGAATTGATTTTTTAGTCCAGTAGGCGGGGCTGTGTAGTCAAGGCGCCTGCCACCAAACCAAACAACACGAAGCTTCCATGGGGAATGGGGATTCCATTTTTCCCTATCGCTGATTTAGAGGCATATATGGACTTATACTAGCTTTCATGAAACGCTCTTCAAAATTTGCGCCGCCAAGTTAATATCTCACTTCCTCCGAAAACGTCAGTGCTATACCATTCAAGGACGAGAGTAGCCGGACAGTATTCATATTCTTTAAAATACGAACCATGACCGTTTTTGAGTTATTGACACTATGGCCTGCTTCTTTGAGCCAGGTGTCCACGACGCGTAAGGCGCCTTGAACTAAGTCACATAGAATTTGGGGGGTGCTTACCAACTGCCGTCTTGTGGATTGCCGCGGCTTGCATATCTTATTACGGATACCTCACCCATTTCCGAATACATCCCTCTACTGACTAAGAGAGGCAACGAATAACCTCAACCAGAGGGTGATCCAGCCTAAGGCGAGTTAGGGCTTGGAGAACAGCTCCCGGGAGAACATAAAATAATGTAAAAAAATAAAAATCTTACAAAGTAAAGTAATTTAAAATCTACTGTAATCGGTGTTACTTGCCAAAGTAAATATGTAAAGTATTAAAGTACATTTATTTGAACGAAAATTCGAAGTAAAACTGTTACAAAAAAGTACGGCTAAGAACAGTACATAAATGCATTTAAAGATTAAAGTGAAGCTGAAGGCGAAGTTTGCAGTGTGATAAGTGCTAAAGTATATGTGTAAGTATGCATGTATGTATGTAAGTACAGTCACGATTACTCAAGA
>NW_016196591.1:0-2904 GCF_001687245.7 Rhagoletis zephyria | reverse complement strand
TTTCGTATTTCTGAAATTTACTGTTATATGGTAAGTTGCAGTAATTTTAGTCCGATTTCAAAATTTTTAACATATTACTTGTTTGCGCCAAGATTGCTAAATGTGTAAAAAATATTTGAATAAACCTTTATATTACAAACGTGTTATATGTTCTTATTATTATTTATGTACCTAACTTATTCGTCAATTTTAGTAAATCACTGTCCTTTCAAAACATCACTTCAGTAAAATACATCGCACAAATTTATGCATATCATTAATTTTCCTAAACTATTTATTTTTAAAGTGGCATAGGTCACTTTACCGCATTCAAAAAAGTGACTCTTTTTCCATGACTTTACGAAATGGTTTATACTGAGATATATATACCCTACCATAACAATTTACTCCAATACAATTACATTTTCGTTTTCTAATCTCAACAAAATCACAACCCTTAACGAAATCTTTAGTAGTACTTATCTCATTTCTGTGACGATTTTTTTACGAATCTTCAAACAAAATTATATAAAGTGACACGAACTCGATAGAATTTCTTCACATTGAAGCGTTATTTTCATTCATTTACCGATTTTATTCCAAAATTTCGTAAAAGAATCGAAGTGTGCACTGTTTATTTAATTTTAGAAATTTCGTCACAAAATCAGATAAGATTTTTACGAATTCTTTAAAATTTCTCTACAATTCATAATACTCTGAAAAAATGGTTTGCAAGGAAATTGCGTGAAAAATTTCCTGTAACAAACATGGTAGGTGTTCTGACCTGGCTAATGGTACAAAATAAAAAAAATTGGGACAATTTTTTTTTTGTAGTCAGAAGCTTGCAATCTGGTATTGAAAAATTTCAAAAAATTTTCTTTCGTGATTAGGATAAAGAAAAATATTTGAGTATTCTCACAATTGGTATACGATTTGAANACGAATTCTTTAAAATTTCTCTACAATTCATAATACTCTGAAAAAATGGTTTGCAAGGAAATTGCGTGAAAAATTTCCTGTAACAAACATGGTAGGTGTTCTGACCTGGCTAATGGTACAAAATAAAAAAAATTGGGACAATTTTTTTTTTGTAGTCAGAAGCTTGCAATCTGGTATTGAAAAATTTCAAAAAATTTTCTTTCGTGATTAGGATAAAGAAAAATATTTGAGTATTCTCACAATTGGTATACGATTTGAACAAATTTCGGCAAATACCCAATCGTGTGACACTGCCTTTAAACTTGTATTTAAACGGATGTTGTTAAAGAATGAACTATAAAAAACTAACAAAAATTAAATAACAACAAAAATAATATTTTAAAACTTGTCAAAATTTAATGCGACTATAATTTTTTCGACTACTCTACATAAGTTGACTATGATTACACGGCCATGCTATCATAGTAGCACAATGCCACTAATATTTGACTTACAAACAAAATACGGCAAGAATTTCAAAATTGCAACTCGGTTTGTGTGAAATATTTGATTTTTATCAGTATTTTTCTTTTAATCAATCTAAATATGTTGAAATAAAAGTGAAAATAAAAAAATATTTTGTCAGAACCTCCTCCTGGCTACGGCCCTGATTGAATGTATATGTAGATATGTATCTGTGGACATTTTGCAAACAACTTAATTCGAGTTCGGACAATTTTTTCTTAAACTATAAGCTAAAAAATCACAATATTTTTCTCTCGAAGTTTATGATAGCTAGTCAAAGCTTCTCAAAAGTCTACATGGTTGTAAGTATTTTTATTATGGTAAAATATTACTCCCATTTTCGTTGTTGGTGTCCACAGTATGTGCATCGTAAAATATTGCGGTTTGTTGCTTAAGTCTTTTGTTTTTACTGGAAACAAAAATAAATATATGGGTCATTCCATACAATATTTACCCCTCAATATTTTTTTTTTTGGTGAAATATATTTTTTTACATTCTTTATCGAAAAAAGGAAGACACCTATTATTTTATTTCGTCATGATATTCGAAAATCTCGAAAAAAATTCCCGAAGTTTTGAACTCACGGAGAAGGATCTATTTTCAATTGTTTGCAGTTAATAAACTATTTGTCGGAGAAAATCAGTTAAGGTATCAAAATGTGTGTAATTACCTCGGCTTTCCATGAGATAGATTAAAATAAAAATAGTTGCATTAAAACCAGTTAAAAAAAGATACTTCTCCGTGAGTTCAAAATTTCGAGAATTTTTTTCGAGATTTCGAATATCATGACGAAATAAAAACATAGTTGTCTTCTTTTTTTCGATAAAGAATGTGAAAAAATATATTTCACCCAAAAAAAAAATATTGAGGCGTAAATATTGTATGGAAAGAACCATATAAAATTTCCAATCCGTTCAATAAAAGTCAAGCGTAGTCTATATAAAACAAAAAAAAATCTTGTTATGCATAATTTTTTTAATGTTAATGAACGTTTAAATGTAAATATTTTCTTTAATTTACAATATCTAAAGTCAAAAGCTGCTTTGTTTTAATATATATGTAAGTGTATACGCGTGCAATTAAGTTTTTGCAGCGAAAATTAAAAAACGAATTCTGTTACTGGTCATTTCAATATAAACGATAACAATTCTTATTTACGAGCACGCGCATTTAACTTCCAGGTTTTTTTTTGTTTTTTTTTGTCGAGCAATTAAATGTTGTTCCGCTGCAGGTCACCTCGATGATATGCAGTTTTTCAAGTTGAGTGATTTTCCACCACTACCGAGCAAGAACTTAAGACAATTGCAGAAACACCAAAAAAAAAAGCAACAACGAAATGCTTGGCTACCGAATGCAACAAGTTGGAATATATGCGCAACTACCGCCAGCAAAAAAAAACGAGGGGCCAGTCAATGTCCCTAACATACATATGTACATATGTATGTATGCTGACGCTAGCAATGACCGTGTCAAGTGGATGA
>NW_016196590.1:0-2904 GCF_001687245.7 Rhagoletis zephyria | reverse complement strand
TTATTGTTTCCACGTTTACCTACTTTTGACGAAAGTCACTACACCTTCCTCGTTTGAAAAGCGTGATCATACAAATAGAGACGATTTGAATAATCATGCTGTACAATGGAATTGTGTTCGGGGTGTCAAATGTATTTTATTGTTTAGTTTACTTGCATATGTAGTTTGTAAAANAGAGACGATTTGAATGATCATGCTGTACAATGGAATTTTGTTCGGGGTGTCAAATGTATTTTATTGTTTAGTTTACTTGCATATGTAGTTTGTAAAAAGATTTTTGTTTTCTTAGGTATACTTATTTATATTTTGACCTTATTGTAAAAGATTGAATTTGGAACATTTACATAGTTTGTATTTGTGAATTTTATGTGTTTGAATGTTTAGGGTTTTTTTTATTTTATTTATTTATTTATTTTTTTTTTACTTTTTTCCTTTTAATTGTATATAATGTATATATATAATATTTATGTATGTGCCTTCAACAATTTATAATTTTAATCTATGTATTTATGTGTTAGTCCTGGCCAGGATAGTCTTAAAATACGTTTTAAAATTTTATTATGCTAATATTAATCTGTTTTTATGCACAATGGTTGTTTTTGAGTTCATATCGATTTTGCAATTACCCTGAGTGTCTATTTCTATAACTTTATATGGGCCTTTAAAGATGCCGTCCAGCTTTGGCCGGTTTCATCCTTTAGGTAGACCATGTTGTTTGCTAGAATACTTTGTGGATTTGCTTTTTTATCGTAATTTTCCTTTGTTTTCACGTTTGCTTTCTCTAGTAAATCTGTCGCTCGTTTTTGAGCAGTCTGTTGTTTGAATTTTAACTCTGATTTGTAGTCACCTATATTGTAGATTGGATCAACTTTACCGTTTAATGTGAAGTCGTAAGGTGTGGTAGTTTTACCGTAAACTAGCGCAAATGGTGTATAACCATGGGTTGTTGAGGGCGTCGTATTATAGCAATACGTGAAATATTTGAGCCAGTGGTCCCAGTCCAGTTTATTTATTGAAATATAGGACCTTATGTATTCATTAAATTTTCTGTGTGAACGTTCTACCGTACCTAGTGTTTGGTGGTGATATGGAGTGCTTGTTTTATTTTCTATCTTCAGTAGCTTACATATTTCTTCGAAAAGTTGATTCTTGTATTCGGTACCCCTATCTGTTAGTATGCGTTTAATGGGTCCGTGAACTTAAATGCAGTTTACTACTATAGCTTTGGCTACTATATTAGCTGCTTTGCTAGGTATTGCTACAGTTATGAGAAACTTTGATAAATCGCAAATTATTGTAAGGGCGTATTCGTTCCCGTTGAATGATCTGGGAAGAGGGCCTACAGTATCGATTTGAACGATGTCAAAAGCGGTTGCTGGTGTGTCTGTTATGACTAAAGGTTCTATTTTATTTTTACCAGATTTGTTTTTATTACAGCTTTCACAATTTTTAACATAAGACTTCACGTCTGAAGCCATGTTTTTCCATGTATACTGTCGTCTAATTTTTGATAACAATCGTGTGACCCCTGGGTGGCCTCCAAATGCAGGATCATCATGATATTTTTTCAGAATTTCTACTTTTTGCGTTTGTGAAGTTATTTTGGTTATTTGTGGTGTTATTCCAATTATTACCTTCTTTAAAGTTTTATTGCCTACATTTTTGAATTCCTCTATATCTATATGTTTAAACAAATTGTCATTGATAGCTATCTTTATGCCTGTAAAGTTATTATTACCAACTGCTTTTTCAAGTTTGAGAAAGAATTGCTCTAGCGCAATTTTCTCATAAGCAATAATATCTTTAGCATCATATTTAAATATTTCTTTCTTTCCATGGAGTAATAATAATTTCGAGGATTCTTTTAATTTTCCATTAGTTGTGCACCTAAGTGTTAGGCGAGGTAAGTTTTTAACTTCATGATTTGTAATAGTATTGTATACGTGTTGTATGTTGTCTTTTTCTTTTTCCATGGTTTTGGTGTTAGGTGGTGTATCCTTAGATTTGGACCTTGTGATTACTTGTATTATGGCAAAGTTTTCTTCTTTGAGTCGCTTAATTTGCCCAAAATCAATGCGAGATAGAGCATCCGCGCCGCAATTGTCCTTACCTTTAATATATTCAATTTCAAAATCGAATTCCTCGAGGTCGAGCCTTATTCTTGTTAATTTGGAGGAAGGATTCTTTAGTGCAAAGAGGTATGTTAGCGGCTTGTGATCACTTTTTATTAAAAATTTAGTACCATAAATATACGGCTTGAAAAAATTTATGGCGCAATGGATTGCCGTAAGTTCTTGCTCTATAACTGACTTGTTGGCTTCCCCTTTAGTGAATGTTTTTGACGCGAAGGCAATAGGTAATTGTGTACCATTATAATCCTGACTCAATACGGCACCACAAGCTATTTTGCTTGCATCGGTGGTTATACAGAAAGGTTTTTCAAAATCGGGATATTGAAGTATGTTAGGTGATAATAAAGAATTTTTGAGGTATTCAAATCCATTATCACAATCGGTTGNTGTCCCAGAAATGTTACTTGGGAGTCAAAGAATTTGCATTTATCTGGGTGAAGTTTAAGATTTGTGGCTCTACAAACATCAAAAACTGATTTTAAATTCTTGAGCATGTGATTTTCCGAGCAGCCTACAACTATTAAGTCATCCATATAAATGAAGGTTTTATTCGGCTTAAGGCCGGAAAATGCAATATTCATCATTCGTTGGAATGAGTTGGGTGCAATTTTTAATCCAAATGGTAATCGCTTGAATCTAATTGATCCTTGGTCGGATGAGAAAGACGTTATGTTTCTTCAATTCTCCTCTAATTCTATTTGATAAAAGCCAGAGATTAAATCAAGACAGGAAAAATATTTGGCACGACCCAATTGATCGAGAATATCATCGA
>NW_016196588.1:0-2904 GCF_001687245.7 Rhagoletis zephyria | reverse complement strand
TTTCCCCATTTCCGTGGTATATTTAACAGAGAATGTCTGGCATCACTGCATAGAATCGGTGCAATATTCTGCCAACAGCGACGCGTATCTGTGCGGATAACGGTGCCTTTGCGAGCCCGTTAAGTTTTAAAATTTGAAATACTTAAGTGATGTGAATTTAAGTCAGTTCACGTTTTGAGGGGTGTACGCTCATAATTTTGCTTTTGAGATGTTCTATTCTTCCTCGCAAAAGAAAGTTAAATATTAAAATGTGTTGAAAACTGATTTTTGGATTATGAAACTGAGATAAAATAACTTTTTTTAGGACTTTCTACTATAAAAAGTAAAATTCCGAATACCTTTGTGAGACACTGTATGCGAATATAAGCACGTAATTACACATAACATATTGGTTGTAAAACTAAACTAAAACAGCTGCTGGTATTTCGCGTTCTATTTTGGAAAAAGAAATTGCTAGAAAAATAAATTATGTTAGCGAGTGCGTACATGTATTTATTTATTTATTCAAATTTATTTGGAAATCGAAGTAAATCTAAATAAATTATGCGCTCTGAATGTTCCATACTATCACTCGTAGGTGCAATTTTGCATAGTCCAACCTACAAGTTTAGGTTTTATTCACATATTTTCTGCTTGCTATTGATTTATTCATTAAAAATTACCTTCGCTCATACTTACGTCATACTTAACCCATAGTACATAATAATCACATTAATAGCTTACACTAATTGTTATTGCTATTTGCTGAAGCTTATGCCAACTTGTACATACGATAAATACTCGCAGACATATGTATATTGAAATGTGCAATAGTTATAATTTATTTTTTTCCATAGCTGTCCTTTTGCGTATTCTCTGTAAGCGTGCACATGTCGTTCACTGAGCCATAGATATGTGAGTGCAAGTGTGTGTAAACGAAAGAAAGCTGGCACTAAAACTGTGGTATACTTTGTAATTTAGCGATTTGGTCTATGCAGACGAGAATGGGGCCAGTTGGAAGTGCAGAAAGATTGTGAAAGACCTTTATAACAGTTTTCTTAATGTTTCCTATCAAAATACTACCAATATCCGGTTTTGGGGTGGGTCTTAAAATAACTAGCAAAGAAAAGCGAGACAAAGTAACAAGCGAAGGAGAGCAATTTTAGCCATCACAGAGTGGGGTTATTTGGTAAACAAGGGTATTCTCATAATCAAAATCAAAGCGAGATATTTCAACATCTCGTTTTTAGGGCCTACGCCTCGACGAAAGATAAGGTTTGGCTGCTTCAACGCCAAAAATTTAAAGGGCAAATGTTGTCCAAAAGTCGGAAGAGTCAGCATCCAAGGCGATGGAATGAACAACCAGAAATCAATTCCGTTATAGTAGGTATAGTATATAGTAGTTTTATATGGACGTACGATTCAGGATAAAGAAGTGGGCTAAGATCACTTTCTCTTCCAAGCAAGACTCACACACGCGTCGATCTGTAGTCAAATTCCCAACTCCACCCTCAATCCTGCTCTGTTAAGCAGTGTTGTCAAGTGGGCGATTTCCTCGTAATTTGAAATATGCTTTGGAACTTGTAACAATTACCGAGACCAAAGGAAGACTTTTGCTTCCTGTGTAAAATTTTCTGTCTAAACAGCTGCGTACGTACTATATGATACGATCTGTTATCAGTAACTATACGTATCCACAAGAGAAAAAAATTCTAGTACTAGGAAGTACTGCGTAACCAAGGGCGCACAAATACTGTGAATGAAGTGCGTGTAGATTTCCAGCTTTTATCTGATATCTCATATTGGATTCCAGAACCTAGCCTATAACAAAAAAGATCTTCCCCGCTACTGTTGTTTGTTTGAATATTTTATAAGTCGGTGACTTTTCGCATTTGGAAGACGATTTTCGCGAGCACAAGGGATGGTTATCTACACCAACGACCTCGCATGAATCTGTGATTTATAAATCCCCGTAAAGATAAGAAAGGCGAATATCGGTTACTGACGCCTAGATTATAGTAAAAAATTCTCCTACGTTTATAAATTCCAGAGAGGGGAGGTGGATAATGACAAACCAATCATGAGCAATGACGTGGGCAAGGTGCCTGAGTTCCATATTTTGAGGAAATATTTTGAAAATTGTTTTTTTTTTTTTCATCTAAATGTTCTTGCGTTTAAAACTGTTGAAAAATCCCTACTGCGTCACAACAAATATACCTTCATACGTTAATTCCAAGTAAGCAAACAAAGAAATCTCTGCAACAAATAACCCAAAAATAAATCCTCTTAAAGTCGCTTACGCATCAACCACGAAGCATTGGAAGACTTGTGCCATAGTTAATCATTTTATATGGTTTCTTAGCGATTTATCCTTTTCAACACACAACTAAAGTATACATACACTCACATCTGTCCATGTCAGCACAAAGGAGAAAGGACATGTTGAGAGAGCCTTGGAAGAAGAAAGGGAAATGAGTTATAAGGAGCAGCGTGGCAAAGCTTTCGCTTTCTGCAACAAACATAATCGGGGTGACGGTAAGCTTAAAATACTTATTTGCAGCGTTTTTGTATGTGCGCTTATAATGCTGTTGTTGTATGTGCTATTCGGTGGGTATACATATGTACATATACATACATACATAAACGATTTATTGGTGACTAACGATATCTCGTAAAGCTCAGCCACAAATGAGTTGTTTTTGGGCATTTACATGCTTCACTTGCACTTTTCTGTTGTGTGTGAGGTTGCCTTGGGACAACAAGTCAAGGTTAATGTGTTTAAAATGAGATTTTAGCTACCCAAAGTCAAATAAATACATACTAGCTTATCTTGGCATGGAATGACTGACGGTCGGTTGTTTGGCAACCGCATTAGCCTTTGTGTTAATAGACACACAATCAACGATTAAATACTACGTAGTACAA
>NW_016196587.1:0-2904 GCF_001687245.7 Rhagoletis zephyria | reverse complement strand
ACCTCGTTACTTATTATTTCCTTTAGTTTGGAAACATATGTATGGATAGCCGTTGCCCATGAAAGTAGTATTCCATCGTGGTTCTGGACAGACACTTTTTAACGCCGGCCACAAGACGGTGACTTCGTTGACGAGTATGACGAGTCACAACTATGTAGATATATATGTACGTACTGTACTATGCAAATGTGATTTTAATTCCAATTTCNAAAAATAATAAAAAGCACACCACTTGTAAATATGTAGGTATAGCCATTTGCTTCCGCTGAACTTTTGCTGCGCGCGGTTGATCTTTCCGATAGCCAATATGCATACATACATATATGTATTTAGTTAGCCCACATATTTTCCCACAAATCCAAATGTCCGTACATACGAGTTTGATAAATGATGCGCAACAATTGTGGCAAGAATGAAAAATAAAAGTAAAGTCAAAGTTAAAGCCACGCTCGCTTCACCAAATTCGTTCGCTGTGCTGTCTTTTCTTTGGTAGCTGCTGCCTTTAATTTCCAGTCAAGCCGCGCACACTCAATCATTTTATGCTTCGATGTTTACACACTTCCTGAATAATGTAATTCCGTGTATGTATGTATGCCAACAAAAAAATTTAGTACCTGATTTTTTTTCTTTTGCAACTCCTTAAGTTCTGTATGTTTTTCGCTCATTGCTGAGCTTCCACCGCTACTGCGATTGTGTTTTTATTGCGGCATTTTTTTAATTACTTTTTCTTCTCAAACAACGTAATTTGCAACAACAACAGAAATTGTAGCGAAGGCTTTTACTTAAATATTTTTAAGTAACTTACGTACTCGATCTTCAACAGCGTACCGATTAGTTTTGCCTAAAACTTGAACAATTGATATCCAGTACTCGCCTATTGGTGACAGATCCGCAAAGTATTACATGCGCTTCTTATGTGTGTATGACCCTTCAGGAAATGCTTTCCCTTTAATCACATATAATTAAAAACCTCACAAGCTCCTTCGACGGAGTGCCATTTATGCCATGTGCTTCCAGTTACAATGAACCAAAGAAAGAACTTCTTTTTCTTTTAAGGCCTGTTAAGGTCTTCATGGCGGCTTTTGAGGTGCTGTGCTGCTTCCTATTCTTTGAAAAACGGCCTTCATCGGTCAAAACGAACTACTCGCAAATTTGCTAACAACAACCAGAGATTGTTACTGGCAGTCTATAAATAAATTTTCATTCTCTTAAGTAATCACGACTTCGACTTCTCTGTTGCCTTCGGCATTCGTCTAGTGAGGTAGAGCTTTCTAGTCATAGCGCCACTCGAGGGACGTCATTAATACTGGGTAATCAGCGCCGCATTGAATGTCCAGAGAAGAGGCAAGCTCAAAGGTTTATCAGTACAATTCAAGAGACTTCAAAGAACTCCTTCATTGATGCAAAAACCACCAGCGAACTCTCATCGGGCCCTCCACGTGGCGAAGCTTGCTTCTCTGTCGCCTCAGTAAAATGTGTTTTTCCGACACGAACGGTCTTCGGCTCCGTGAGCTACACGAATAATAGACATAACATTTTCCCTATGAAAGATGCGAACTCGCTCATCTTGGCGGCGTTAAACTTAATCCGGTTGAAATTTGAAAAAACTAGCCATTTGAAGTGCAAGACTACATTAAAAATCGTAAAAATTTGATAACCTAACTGGGCACAAAATATACAAGAGCTTCCATCGGAGGCAATGTGCATCTTACTAAATATTCTTCCAATAGAAATTGTTGAAAGACAATCATCGGGGTGTGCCGCCTTAAGGCTGCGGGGACTATAAGTCTTAAGAGACACGCAGGATGTCCACAGCTCAATCTTCAAGAACTTAGATATATCCGACACGGATTACTGTGTATCAAGTCTGAACTTCACACAGAGGTATAGGATTTCCATTAAGACGGAGAATTCCGGTTAGGAGGGGCTCCTGATTAAAACGGATTACTCCACTTTTAGATATGGTCATCTCAGTTCGCGTGGGGCTGCATTTATCATTTCGCTTACCCAACCACTGCAGCGACTTTCTACCCGCAGGCTCATTATAAGGGAATTTATCTCTTAACCAAGCAAGTGACAGGTGGGCTAGTCTCGCCACATGTAGCAATACGAAACTTACATGGCCAAAATGGTACGAAAAATGGTCGAAGAACCGCCTCATTCTGAACCGAGAGGACTTAACCGCAGCCGTGGGCCTGCTAAGGGTCCATGTTACCATCGGAAGAGACGCAAAGGGGTTAGGAGCCCTCATAGCGGCAGAAGCTAAAGGAATAAAGAAAAGCCAGAAACCTTGCGGAAACTGTTATGCGAATGCCCAAACTTTGTAGAAGGAAGCGAAATATCAAGGGTTCAGGATTTTTGGAAAACATAACCGACATAGCCGGGATAGATATACGAAAACTTCTGGGTTTCGAGAAATCCACACGATGATTGGAAGAAGAGCGTTCTAACGATCCGTATGGTTTAACAACGGGCCCACAATCGAAGGACCTATGTGTGCTAGTGGGGTCTCTGGTAGCCACTTAAACCTAACCTAACCTAACCTAATATGGACAATTTCATTTTTTGTCACTTGTCTGGTCGATCAGCTTCCTAGCATGAAAAATAGAAAATAATTCTCACTAGAAACCACCTAACCAATTTTGCACATCAAAGCAATCGCCATCAAAAATAAATGTTAATATTCTTATAAGTAGCTTCCGACTACGTTCACGGGCAGCTCATAGGTATTATACTGGTCCTTGGATGACTTTATGTACTATAATGGTCAGATCAAAAGTTGACAATGTACCACTACGAGAAATGCAAATTTTTCCTACAGGGTTAAGTATGCGTGCGTCTAGGCATTAATATCTGTTGTTGCACAGCTGATGGATTACATGTCGGTCGGCGGTCGATTTGACC
>NW_016196586.1:0-2904 GCF_001687245.7 Rhagoletis zephyria | reverse complement strand
CGGCCAAAATCGCTTAGGCGGTTACAGCGCCAAGTAAGAAGAAGAAGAATAATGTTTTGGGTCATTTTGACTCATTAATAGAACTTAGTCAATTTTAAGAAAAAAAGTTGGAATTCAGTTAATATTTTATTTATCACATGCAGACATTTTATCTACAAAGGCTGTATGCTCACTTGTTCAGAGTTGCCATTAAATATTAAATAGTTATTTGGATCAATGCGTGTATGGAAAAACTATGTCGCCTTCTAGAAAACAAAATAGAATAAAAAACTTTTTTATTTTTTGCGTAAATCCATAGCTGATTATGCTTTTAATGAATAGACAACTCCGCAGCTCATTTAAAATTACCTAACTCTGTAACTAAAGAATTTGTTCATGAAAATTGGGTCATTTTGACCCAATCATTGCAGAAGGGTTAACCTGTTACAATATCTAGAATGAAGTAGTGCAAAAGTATCGCGAGCCTCACGAAGCAACTCGAGCTCTTCGTGTTCGATAGGTGGCGCTGGTATCCGCTGATGAAATTGAAGGGGTGATAGTTGAATGCGGTGTTGATTGTTTTTCGATGAATGGCCTGTCTATAATAGACTGTATTTCTATAGTCGGTCTGTTTAGCGGATGGTGTATTTTCATAACCAAGACATGCTCGAGTTTTTCCAAACAAAGAACTGTTGTTTAACTGTTATAATCTCGTCAAGATCGCTGAACCCGATTAAGTGTGAATTTAAAAAAAATTTTTTCTCATTTAATTGTAACTCAAAATACTTCAAAGTTCGAACTTATTTTGCCTTGCTGAATTAAAAAATTATTTGTATTTTCGGTTATAATTTTTGACTAACAGTATGTGTTACTATAGAGAAAATATGTAAAATAAAATCGGTTTATCCGTTTTTTTTTTTTTTAATTTGAAAATGTGAAAGCGGTTTTTACAAATTTCCATTTTCAAATACCGCGAAAACCGGATTTCGAAAAAATGCGAACAGTCGTACACCCTAATACATACCACTAATTTATATTTGCAAGCATATCCATAGAGTATTTTATATAAATTGCGTTATCGGTTACTTGTTTTAATATAGTGTTGACCCATATTCTTCTAAGTGTATGAATATTACATACATAGATGAGATCAGGTTACGTTGGTGTCCAAATCCCACGCAGAAAGAGATGGAACTTCGGTGGGGCTACTTCGACTTATTCGGTTTAAGGCCTCAATGAAGCCTGCAGCGTCTGTTCACCAGTACGTGCCGATGCAAGCGGGAGTCTATCCTAAAGTAAGCGACTCGCAATAGGAATGTGTACCATTTTTAAAAACCCCTCGCAGCAGTGGGTTGTGCGCTAGGTTTGGGATGTGCCAAGTAAAAAGCAAGTCAATTTAATAACTAAATAAGCGACCGTCGCTGACAAGACAATGACGCTTATAAGAACTGAATTGAAGCGGGCGTAAAATTTTGTGTGGGCATTTGTGGCTAGATGGACACACCTGGCCTCAGGGTTCACCCCTATCAGTCAGTAAATTGCAAGAATTCGCATCCAAGTTAAGTTCGACAATGCTAGCCTCAGGAAGTAATTCCACTAGCGCCTGCAATAAGCATATGAGTGCTCCCCACTTCCCTCCCACGAGACTAAAATCGTGTCGTTGCTGCAGGAAAACACGCAAAGCCAGCCTGATGCCAGTGGCTCTGTTCGAGCCCATACGAAGATTTAGACTCATTTCCCTGTGATTTCTTCAACCCGGTGTTGGAAAGGAAGAAAAAAAACAAGTTGGTCTAACAGCGAATGAAAACCAGATAAAGTACATCACAACTACATAATATCGGCCAGGAGATAAAGCGAAGAACAATTCTTTTCAAAACGGGCTGATTTGAGCTCGGTGGGTAGTTGACAAGTACTCCCTACAATCATCAAGCCGCTCTTCTCTTCGGCTGATACAGAAATCATTAAAAACGACGAAAAAAAAACAAAACTGGAAGCAATATGGCTAAAACTTCAGTGTTCTATTATAATGTTCTTCGATCTTTGGCCGATAGCCACGGTGTCCTTCTATTATGATCAGCTAATCAGGCTTCCGATCCAACGTCCTGGGACACATGGTCTATACCTCCTTCGGTGTGCTGCCTCAGAGATAGAAGTGATCTTTGACATTCCTGAATGTAGGCTGCGTATGGTCAGGCAATGTTAGGTGGCAGCGCTACATATGGCTCATTTAGATATTTTTTGTATTGTATGTTATGGTACCAATAATAAGGGCTTTCCTGGAACGACAATTACAGATAATATACATAAAATGTTAAGGGCTAGGCATCTTAAACGAAGTTCCGTAAATAGAAGGTGATCACAGAGTGTTCCGCGGAAGTGATTATAAAATAAGAGCCGACATTTTTTAGCTTTAGTCGAGAACGAAATACTGCGATGTCGTGGTGTTCGTCCAGTGCTCGCTGAACGGGCAGAAAGCTCATCAATTCAAGAACAGTCCGCAGCCCTGTCAGCCAAGCAACTTTCCTGTGTGTGCCTCGCTGTGCTTTTGTATCCTGTTTATGTTGCCTTGTAGCCGAAATATGAAGTAATCCGAAGCGACCGAGAGAAAGGACACATTTCCAAGGCCTAAACTCGAGATTAACGAGAGCTTCTGATTGAACTCTCTTTTTCCAGTTCTACCAGAAAACATCGTTAATCCAGAATTATCTTTACAGGACATCTATTTCATACGCTTCATCCCTTAGATGATTGTATGCAGAGCCGCAACCTGCGGCGACTTTAAAGGAGCAAGATACCCCTTTGACCCCCATAATACATAGTGGTATATTCGGAAAACATTGGAATAGGCTGAAAGTGTGCAACTTTCCCTCAACGAGAGTTTAATTAATTAATTAATCCCAACGGCTTTTTACCCTCCATTCCCGC
>NW_016196585.1:0-2904 GCF_001687245.7 Rhagoletis zephyria | reverse complement strand
AGGCATAGCGTTGTAATGCCTTCGAATTTTTTCGCTTCTTTTAGGCATTGTCGGTAATGCAAAGTAGAATGTCCTACAATATTTTTTGTTTATTTCGCTTCTTTGCTTCATTTCGGGGAATGCAAAGTAGAATGCTGCATCCTAGTCAGCTGAAAAATAGAATGAATATCAAAAAAATCTTTTTCTACCGTTAGTTTCTGTGGAAATTTGTCTCTCTAGAACACGTTACCACTAAAAGCGATTACCTATTTTTTGCTGGGCAATTATAACACCTATATGTATGCATATACTTATATAAACTAGGCGATGAACTAAAACTACTCTACAAACTGTTAAAATCTGCAATTTCAGATATTTGAATTGACCATAAAAACTCGGGTTACGAATCGTTTTTTCTGAGAAGCTTTCNGCTTAAGGTAAATTTAGTAAGATAAAAACAAAATCCGCGCGTTCAGAACAAGGATTTTCTTCTAATTTATTTTTGAATTCTTTAACCTAGATCCAGGAGTTTATGGTGGAGTCTGTATTTTCTCGCGAATACAAATGTATGTTTTTCCACTGTATTTCGAAATTTGTAATTTTATCAACGCTTACGATTTGGCTTTCTTTTTGTTCCATGCCCGCCTGAGACAGAATACACCGTCTGAGCTTATCGGAGCTCATATTACTGCCCGGTATAGTTTGTGTGCTCTCGCACACGTTGTAGAAACTAATCGGACAACTTGCCCATTTTCCATTTTCTTACGCGCCATTTGTATTAAGAATAGAACTTTTCTAAATGTTAATCGAAATAGAATAACATGAAGGTATAGAAAATAGCCTGTACAATGAAATTACAGATTTTTTATGTAAATATATTACCAAATACCACAAAAATTTTCTGGAGGTAAAAAAGTGCTAGATAATTTTGAAAATAGCTGAGAAAGGAGCTAGGAGCTAAATCCCAATTTTCGGAGCTAAAAAGGAAAGTAAGGAGCTAACTAAGAAAATAATGTGCTAAGTTTAGCTCCAGAAGCACTCAAATGGCAACACTGGTTCAGTTAAATATATTGGTACTAAAAACTCCAATGACAAAAATTTTAAAATGAGTGAGCTGACCAAGTAGCCCACGCATATTTATGCATTAATGGTTCAACTTAAAAAAAAAGTACTGGGTAGCCATTTTCAACGCAGTTATAAATGTTTGCCTGTTGTTTTTGTCATTGCACCCCTAAACTTTGTAAGTCGGAGTGTTGCGTAAAACTTTTGATCGGGCTTCCCAGCTCGATCTGGTGGCTTTTGGCTTCTCATTCCTCTGGGGTGGAAAAGTATGAACCTTTATTTTCAAAATATTTTTCAACTTGATTTATACTCCTCGTCGCTTAACCTAAATAACTCATCAGGCTTACTTTGTTGTTTTTCAACCGCGTAATTGATATTCGTACCTCGTCATGGTCAAGCGGGTTGAAATCACTTCAGTCATCGTCGACTGGGACTCGGGGTCATCTTTTCTACAACTTTCAGTGCTGCTACCATTCAATAGGGTGGAAAAGTGCTCCCTCCATAATTTGAGTACATACTTTGCTCTTGGTCAGTTCGCCCTGGCCTTGAAAGCTTCCGTAAGTTTCCTAACTCTCTGGTAAAATTATTGTGAATTTTTCCTGTCGACCAGGATTTAAAACTCTTCGCACTCACGAACTAAAGCGGCTGCTCTCAACTTTTAGCTTACTTCTTCAGTTCCCTATAATGGCCCCACATGGCTGGCATGGCGCCCGATCGCTATGTGGCCCTGTAGGCGGCATCTTTTATCTGTGCAGCTTCTTGACACTCCTCATCATAACAGTTGTTCTTTTGAGCTCTCTGAAATCCGACTACTTCTTCGACGGAGGTACATAATGAGCGGGAAATATGGTTTCATTGCTCGCATATGTCTTTTTGTTGCAAGGCGCTCTCAGAGAGCAGGTGTGAGAGTTGAGTGGCGAATGAATTTTCCGTCTGTTGTGATTTCAGCTCTTCGACATTGAGCTGTTCTTGCGTTGCTAGACGCACGTTTTTTTTTTGCACAGAGGCCGCTACAAGGAAGTGGTCCAACTCGATGTTTGACTCGCGGAGCGTGTCAAAAAAAAAATCCCCAAGTACGATTTTTATATCGTGAAAAGGGCAGCACTCTTGTGTGTTCTCCAAGTGCACATAAAATATATTATTGGATGTTTCGCCCTTCTCTTCCGTCAGATCAATGGCGCAAATGAGCGAGATGTTAAAGAACCTCGCTTTCATACGGATTGTGGCTAGGACAGAGCTGGGCGACGGAGTGTCGCTCCCACCACAAATCCAACACCGAATTTGCGATCCTTTACGTGCCAGCTGTAGTAGACGTCGCAAGGCCCTACGCATTTCCTGCATGGCAGTATTGTCAGCTTTAGTTGTTGAGAAGAAATCAACCAGCTTGCCGAAGACATCTTCCCCATTAAGGACCCGAACTTTCCAGGTGCATGCCTACAAATCATATTCTTTAAACGTTTGCCGTGGGCGCCATCAAAAGAGGGAAGCTGTATCATCCGAGGATTTGTTCTAATTTTTCATTAGAGCCTGTTTTTACGTGGAAACTTGTAGGGAAAAATTATATTTGCGCAGGGAAAAATAGGGATTCTCTTGAGATGCGGTAGAGATATTTTTTTTTAATTTATTGGCATCACTGCTCCCAAATACTTCGCGCTAGAATATAGATTGAGCATCTTAAGATCTAGCGACGGTGCTTTGAAACGGGGTATTCTGTTCGTATTTGTGAATAGCATACATCTGGGTTTACACTTATCCCGGTTTCCGCAGCCGTGTAACTTTCCCAGTGCTCTTTCGAGCATTTCCCTTACAGTTGCGAGGAAAGGGCCCATAACCGCCAGCACCACATCACTGGCGTACGCCACA
>NW_016196584.1:0-2905 GCF_001687245.7 Rhagoletis zephyria | reverse complement strand
ACACACACGCGAAATAATGGCAATTTTTTCTTGACCGTTTTCTTGAGAAACTCAACTCTATAGGGTTGCGCCGCCTACAATGTGCTCCGTAAAGATCGGCCGCGAGATAATGGTGGCGGACTAGCGTACCCTAGAATGTCAGGGCATAGCTGTCCGGTCAGGCGATGTCGAGCTCGAAATATTCAACGTTTATATACCCCCTGTCACCTGCTGCCCGGCAGGATACCACCCTGACATAGGTGCGCTACTCAGAGGTGAAAACCGAATGGTAGTAGGTGACTTCAACGCGCACCACGATCTATGGCACTCAAGCCTGGCCAATGATCGTAGGGGAAACCTTTTGGCTGAGCAGATAGACGATTCGACATTCTGCACCATGAACGACGACGCCCCCACCAGGATTATGGGTAGCTTTAGCAACTCCCCAGACCTGACAATTGCTAGCGCTGGTTTGATCAATAGCATCTCATGGCGACCTATGCAAACACTAGCATCAGACCATCTACCCATAATCATCTTGATCAATAAGCTCACCGACTTGGCTCCCGCGGACCACCGAACCTACACCAACTTCAACAAAGCTGATTGGGACGGCTTCCCGGAAGTCACCGAGAGCAGCTTCTCCGCCCTTCCCACACCCACAAACACACATACTGGCGAACGCCAGTTCCGCAGGATAGTCACTGCCGCAGCGGCTCGCTTCATCCCGTCCGGACGTATCGCGGAAGTCCGCCCAAATTTCCCGGCCGAAGCAGCTGTACTAGCAAATAAGCGTGACCACCTACGCTGGGTCGACCCCGGGGACCCCCGTCTGAGGGACCTTAATTTGGAGATTCGGCAACTGGTAAATCAGCATAAGCGGAAAAATTGGAGGAGCACTTGAAGGCCTGTAACTTCAAGCTCTGGTCAACCGTGAGGTCCCTGTCCAACCCAACAAAGCGTGATGACAGAGTGGAAATCTCTTTCGAAGGTCGCGCTTCGTCGGACCCGAAGAAATGAGCAGCCTACTTTAGTAGGCAATTCACACTGCAACCTTCGGTAGACAAGGCCAAACGTCGAGTGACCAGGAGGCTGCACAGCTGCTAAAAAACAGTGCACCACTTGTTTTCACCAGCTGTGAAGTGAAGGGGGCCATCGGGAAGGCGAAAGCCATTGAAGCCGACGGAATCTATGTATATGCTGATGCTAAAACATTTAGGGCCTAAGGGAGTAGCTTACCTGACGGAGGTCCTCAACCTGTCCATGGCCACTCTCATCATTCCTGGTGTGTGGAAATCAGGGAGAGTGGTCCCACTGCTGAAACCGGGGAAGCCCGCCAACAAAGGAGACTCTTATCGCCCGATAACGATGATTTCCCCGGCCGCGAAGACGCTTGAGGCCCTACTACTCCCATACTTCACTTGCCACCTGACCCCAGCGAAGCACCAACACGGATTCCGTAAAGTGCACAGCACAACAACAGCACTTAACGCCATAAACACCCAAATAACTCGTGGCCTAAATCGAAACCGCCCCTGTGAGAGAACGGTCCTAGTAGCGCTGGAATTGTCAAAGGCGTTTGACACCATCTGCCATTCCACGCTACTAGAAGACATCGAGGCCTCCTCACTCCCACAGGGACTGAAGCGCTGGTCGGCGAATTATATGAGTGGTCGACAGTCGTCAGTAATCTTCCGAGATCAAACCTCGAAACCAAGAAGGATCAAACAAGGGGTTCCAAAAGGTGGTGTTCTCTCACCCTTACTATTTAAATTATACATCTCGAAGCTTCCTCAACCACATGTGGGAGTTTCCCTGATCTCATACGCTGACGGTTTCTCGATTTTGGCGTCCGGGAATGGAATTGATGACCTCTGCTCAAAAGTGAACGAATATCTCTCCAGCCTTTCTCGCTTCTTCACTGCAAGGAGCCTAACACTCTCGCCAACGAAATCAACGGCGACTCTCTTCACCATCTGGGCGAAGGTGGTCAGGCTAGAGCTAGGCATACACGTCGATGGCACACCAATACCGATCGTAAACAACCCGAAAATTTTAGGGGCCACACTCAATAGCCTGCTCTCCTACTCNGCTAAAAAACAGTGCACCACTTGTTTTCACCAGCTGTGAAGTGAAGGGGGCCATCGGGAAGGCGAAAGCCATTGAAGCCGACGGAATCTATGTATATGCTGATGCTAAAACATTTAGGGCCTAAGGGAGTAGCTTACCTGACGGAGGTCCTCAACNCGCCTGACGACCACCTGCACAGCGAAGCCCAAGTGCTCCAAGTAAGGGAACACAACAAAATGCTCTGTAAGCAATTTCTGATGGGGTGTCACAGAAGTGAACACCGCTGCTTCAGGAGGAGCCTCCGCCCAGGCACGTCAGGGGGCACCTATTCGTGTACAAGGACGCAGTCCAACAGTACTTAGACCAACCACTGAACCCGACGATATACAGACGACATTCATAGAGGGTCAGTTACCACCTAACTCGACTCTCGACCTATGAATGCCGTAATAGGAGCCCAAGAAGAGACGGAGCTTAAACTGGCAAGAGAGACCCGCGTTACCCTGGCTCAATTACGGTCTGGATACTGTAGCCGCCTCAACAGCTACCTGTCCAGACTCGACCCCAATATTCTCAATGAGTGCCCGGCATGGGGAGAATCCCCCCACGACACCAACCACCTCTTCACGAGCCAGCTCAATCCGACTCAGCTAATACCCCTCTCCCTCTGGTCCGAACCCATTGAAACAGCTCGTTTTCTGGGCCTCCCGTTAGTTAAGCTTGACGAAAATGATTGAACATAGACCCGAAAAAGTAGTGCCGCTACAACAACAACAACAACAACAACGAAAAATTGTAGTTGAAAAAGTAAGTTTATGAAAAGGCATTGATGAGTGGCAACGCTGTAGTAAGCAAC
>NW_016196583.1:0-2905 GCF_001687245.7 Rhagoletis zephyria | reverse complement strand
CTCTTCATAGGACATGCTCGAACAAAAGCGATCAGTTCATTCCATATAAAGAGATCAAAAGTGGTATTAGTCGCATGCTCCTTTGCGATTGCTCCCGGAGTCATCCCGGATTAGTCCCATTTTTTGCAGGGTCATTCAAACGTAATTGGCTTACTAACACAATCACGCTTTCAGCTCGCATTTACTTGTGGTAGTGATCACATCTACTTATATACACTCCTCGTCATTTGAATTGCACACCCTTTCAATTCTTAGTATTTACAGTTTTCCGTTTGTTTATTTAATATAAATTTTTTGTAAAAGTATCGTCACTACATACGAATAAAGACGCGCTAGTGTTTTGACGGAAAAAAAAGCGTTTAAAAAAATTTTGCGAAAAAAGATGCTTATACGCATATACTTTGGCGAAGTATGTTAAGAGTATTTGACGGTGAAATTTTTTTATGCGTCTTTTTTCGCCGTCGACTTTTGAGCTCGCGCCTTTATTCGTGCCTAGTGACGATATAGCATATTCTACGGGTAAATGCAATTTTAAATTTTTTTACAAACTAAAACTTAAAAGAAAGTTTATTTTCCATTTCTTGGGCAGCATTTTATATGATTTTTTCGTTTTTCTCGAGAGCTGGATACAGTTCTTAAAAAATGTCAACATAGGAGTGTGCCATCCTAATGACCTGCAGTGAATAAGTAAATAATATTTTTAGAAAAATTTCTGATATGCAGTTTTGTAGCCCATTCAATTATAGTGTAATTAAGTGCAAGTTTGAAGTGACTCTAAAAGAGCCCCGATTTTTCAAATTCATTTATTTTTTATTGACAGTGCTGCGCATTTTATTCCATATAAAAGTTTTGTCGAGCATACTTTGTATGAGAGAAAATGCGCAGCACTATCACCAAAAAAATTTTCAAAAATCACCGCTATTTTACAGACACTTGAAACTTGCACTTTATTGTCCCCTTTGTTGACATTTTTTTAACTCTGTATAAAGTTTTAAAATCGGATGTAATGAATATAAAATAAAAAAAATTAAAAGTGTAAATACTAAAGATTAAAAAGTTGAGCTATTCAAATGACGAGGAGTGCATGTGGCGTACGTTTGGGAGAATGAGCCTTTTTACTCCAGAATGCGTGTGCAGTGGCTCTCATTGCTATACGTGTATTAGTAAGATTTGTTGCCCCCTTCCCGTTTGCCCATGATTTTCCCCTGATCTAGCCCGCGAAATGGGCTCGCTTGCCCATACGGGCAAAAAAGTGCGCATGTCTGATGTTTGTCATTGTGCGTGTAATTTTCTAGAGTCCCTGCAAGAAGTTGTGCGACTAATCTCTAAAGAGAGTATCCCGAGATTACTCTCAATCGGGTACAATTGGGCATTGATGAGTCGCAACTAGTCTCATACGGGTACTAATGAAGGTCAATTAGTCTCGACTCATCCCTTTTGGGTATAATTGGAGATCAATTAGTCCCCAACTCATCTCTAACGGGTACTATTAACGATTTAATGATATGTACGCACTTAGTCAATGAAATTTCAAATGCGGCATTGGCACACAGAGAGAGTATTCGCCTAACAAAACTGAGCACCCCAGTTCGAATCTCAGCTGGCGCAAATTTTTATTTTTATTTTTTAAAAGCGACTAGTCGCTTTTTGTACCCATTCGGGTATAAAGGTGAACAATTAGTCTCTTCATAGGACATGCTCGAACAAAAGCGAACAGTGCATTCCATATATATATAGATCAAAAGTGGTATTAGTCACATGCTCCTTTGCGAATGCTCCCGGAGTCATCCCGGATTACTCCCATTTTTTGCAGGGGTAGTTTGTGCTCTCGCTATCCNAATTGTACTGATTGTCAAAAATTATGTTTGTTGTATATTTGTTCATGTTTGTCATTGTGCATGTAATTTTCTAGAGTAGTTTTGTGTTATCGCTATCTCCTTGTATTAACTCGTCCTTCGTTGGTATACTCTGATGAACATATGTGAGGATGATAGCAAGGCCAACTTATATAAGGTAGTGTTACAGGAGCAGTTGAAATTTTCGCCCGATGTTTTTTAAATAAAGCCATAAACGTAGCGAGCGTTGGTTCAAGTTGGTGTTGTTTTGCTCTAGATTGCANACTTACATATATAAGGTAGTGTTACAGGAGCAGTTGAAATTTTCGCCCGATGTTTCTTAAAGAAAGCCATAAACATAGCGACCGTTGGTTCAACTTAGTGTTGTTGTGCTCTAGATTTCACCGTTTGTGGGCCTGTTGAATGAATTTATGTCTTGGTTGTATGAAAGATCAAAAAATTTTGATTTTCTGGCAAGTTGTACAACTTATCGCTACATTAATGGCCATGTTGAACAAACTCATTTAATTTGCGTTTCTTTTGTACACTAAATAACCGAAAATGTTTAACTCAGCCGAAATAGGTACGTGCTTTCGTTGAATTTTATAAATGTAAGCCGAAACTATGAAATTGTAAAAATGAGATATTACTATGAGACTGCTGATTTGCTTGACCTTGGTTTGTCGGTCCAAACAGGAATCTTTATTTACGGTTGATGGATAGCTCGTTTCCAATGGATGGTGGCAAGAAAGTGGCTGACTTACGTGTAATGATTTTGTATTACCGGCTTATGGTGACTCAATTGCTGTCAAATGAATAGTCCAGATTTGATGCTCACAACTTCTTTATGTATTCTACGCAACAACATGGCTGGGGATTTGCCGGAAGGAATGTGACGGCACCTTTTGCCTCTATTTCCACTGAGGGGTGAGTATCGACTCCCCGAATGTCGCCAGCTTTTAATACAAGCTGTTAATCCACTTTAATTACTTGGTTGTAATTCCGTTCTTGTGGTTCGCTCCGTGTTTATTTATTTATTTATTTATTTAAGTCAAACATACAACCATAGG
>NW_016196581.1:0-2905 GCF_001687245.7 Rhagoletis zephyria | reverse complement strand
GCATCAGCCACTGCGATATCACTATGGCCTGGCTCGCAGACAAGTCTGACAAAGTAATATTCTGACGCTATCGAAAGCGAATTAAGGTATTCCCAACAAACTCCGAACGTTCCGTAAGTGAGCCTAGGGCTCTGATTGCCGCCTGGCTGTATGAATAGATGTTAACCTCCATTACCGTCGTCGCGCCTGACAGCAGACAATCGACTGCTACATACTACGGTGGAAGTGTTTTCCAAATCAATCGTTACATCTATCATTTCTTTACAGATGGGTCCACGATACAGATAACAGATTAATTAAGCACCACATGTAATAAGTGACATAGAACGTTTTTCAGTATCACCGACGATAAGAAGCTTAAACTCTAACAGTCTAGGCACTGGGAAAGTAGCCATCAAGGCCGTAATGGCTGTGCAGCTCACCATCGACTAAGCAAGAGTCGCTATCTACTCGGTGGATTTAAGGGGTATTGTTTCGATCTTATAGCACCTTAACAATCACTTTTCGTTAAAAAAAAAACGAGACGTGTAACGTAATAGGGTTGTACGTCATCCGAGAGAAATCTGATCTGCAGTCTACAGGATGAGGATGAAACATTTGGCACTAAAGAAAAGAATTCAGGAAAATACGAGTACAGTTACAATAAGTTAAAAAAATATTGGCGGTCACACTTTTGTGTTAGCTGTTTGGCTAAGTCGCGCCTTCAATTGATGCTATTCGTCTTAAAGTTATAACTCAAATGGTGTGGTATACGAACAGCTGGGCGGTTTTTAAGGTAATATTTTTCATTGTAGAAGGTAGCAAACGTCAGCTATAGTGGAAAGTTAAGTATGGATTTTATGTATTGTAGGCTCTTTATCACACGCTGGAAAGATGTGGGTTTTCTGATTATAACGCACACGATTTTCAAAGGTGAAACAACTTAAAATTACACTTCGTCAGAAAAAGCAAAAAACAATTTTTTAGCGGATGCTAATCATATAGACAAAGGAGACTTTACCTAAGGGGTTTTCAACAAATTATCTATGTAAATTTTTAGTGCATAATTTCAAAAATGCCAAATTTTAAGTTGTGTCATTTTTGAAGATCGTGTGCGATATGTTCAAGAAATCTTGCTTTGAAAAATATGTTTTAAAAGGGTAAATATGAATGNTAAGTATGGATTTTATGTATTGTAGGCTCTTTATCACACGCTGGAAAGATGTGGGTTTTCTGATTATAACGCACACGATTTTCAAAGGTGAAACAACTTAAATTACACGTTCGTCAGAAAATGCAAAAAACAATTTTTTAGCGGATGCTAATCATATAGGCAAAGGAGACTTTACCTAAGGGTTTTTCAACAAATTATCTATGTAAATTTTTAGTGCATAATTTCAAAAATGCCAAATTTTAAGTTGTGTCATTTTTGAAGATCGTGTGCGATATGTTCAAGAAATCTTGCTTTGAAAAATATGTTTTAAAAGGGTAAATATGAATGGACCAGACCAAATATTAAGGGACCTGACATCAACCTACCTAATATCGAGGTAAAGCAATCTACGAGAGGTCGATCCTGTTTCTCATTTATGTAGAGTTTTAGCATTGCTTGGAAGAAGAGAACGTATGTATTTACATACTTTGCNTACCAGAGCAAATATTAAGAGACCTGACATAAACCTACCTAATATCGAGTTAAAGCAATCTACGAGAGGTCGATCCTGTTTCTCATTTATGTAGTTTTAGCATTGCTTGGAAGAAGAGAACGTATGTATTTACATACTTTGCGAATACCTGGCATAAGCCAGCCAATACTGATTCAAAAATTTGTCTACTCCTGTGTAGTTAGGGTCCGGAATTCTTCTAGCAACGCTGTGTGGGTGTATATTCGGCAGTCAGGATTAGGATTTTGTTCCAATGTTAGAAACTATTTCGTAGTAGATCGTCTGGCAAACTGTGTTATAGTAGACTATTTAAGTTAGGAAGCAGGTGCGGGCTATAGTTGGTAGAAAGTCCAGAGAACTTTTAGTCAGACATATCCAAGCATGTCGGAAGGATCAAATTAATGCTTCCAGGTGCGTTTTGTAAAATAAACAAAAGTTTTCGTAAAATGTACTGAAAAATTGCCTTACGAAACTCCTTTCGTTATACATATTTATTTACGAAAGTTTCATACGTTGTACAAAAACCAAGACTACGAAAGTTTTTAGTAGCATTTTTACGAAATTTTATTTTTAGTGTATTGTGAAAATCATTCTCCGCTATTCTAAAGATAAGTGTATNAGATTCAAGAATTTCTTTACTCCTGTGTAGTTAGGGTCAGGAATTCTTCTAGCAACGCTGTGTGGGTGTATATTTGGCAGTCAGGATTAGGATTTTGTTCCAATGTTAGAAACTATTTCGTAGTAGATCGTCTGGCAAACTGTGTTATAGTAGACTATTTAAGTTAGGAAGCAGGTGCGGGCTATAGTTGGTAGAAAGTCCAGAGAACTTTTAGTCAGACATATCCAAGCATGTCGGAAGGATCAAATTAATGCTTCCAGGTGCGTTTTGTAAAATAAACAAAAGTTTTCGTAAAATGTACTGAAAAATTGCCTTACGAAACTCCTTTCGTTATACATATTTATTTACGAAAGTTTCATACGTTGTACAAAAACCAAGACTACGAAAGTTTTTAGTAGCATTTTTACGAAATTTTATTTTTAGTGTATTGTGAAAATCATTCTCCGCTATTCTAAAGATAAGTGTATACGTATGTACCTACTAGGAATGTTAATCCCGTGATACCGGAATCCCAGGATCCCGAACTTTGTAAGGTCTCGAAAATCAAGTAATCCCGGGATTTTCACTAATGACAAATTTCTTTTTTTATTTAATAATTAATAATTTTTTGTAAATGTCTTGCACATTGTACATATAACACCAC
>NW_016196579.1:0-2905 GCF_001687245.7 Rhagoletis zephyria | reverse complement strand
TACAAGTGGGTTATTTTTTATCAATTGATAATATTTTTCTGCAGGGTATATGAACCTTCATAAATCGCAAATACATGTGTATGTACAAATGTATCGGTTTCACACATTTTCTCAATTCGATTCCGAACGTTTAATTGATTGCCTTTTTACTATGAAGTTTTCGAACCGCTTTTTAAAATGTTTATGTGATTGGAATTACATGAAATATGGGTGCATTTTAGTAATCTAAGCCGAAAGCAAGAAGCAGGACGAAATTTAACCAACCCAAGAATACGCTCTGTAACAATTCCGACTTAATCGCACAATTTACTATTTTTCCTATCGTCTTGGTGGAACCGTTCTTCCCGAGAGCGGGTAAGATTTCGAAAAAAATGCGATATCATCTTCGATAATTTTCAAAAAAAAGTCGTGTCGATTTAGTAACTTCCGCAATATAAAATACTGGCAGGACTTATATTAACAAAACTCAGTTTAAAACCACTTTAAAAGATGGAAAATACTATTCCTATCAAAACCAAAGAAAATTTTTTTTTATGTAACTATATTTCTTCTGCCTAGAATATTGTGAATGTTCCAAATAAATACAATAAATTAATAAAATCGTGAGAATAATTACTCGTCAAGAAGCCACTGGTTCCAAATGTTCAGCTTGACTATAGTAAATAGTTCGGATGTAGCTCAATTGGCTCAAAGTTTTAATACGTCACCAGTTGATTGCATGGAAAAGGTATTTAATTGGAACCAGTTTCTGCCACCAAAATCTTTTTATTTACGTGACTATTTCCGATTTGGTATAATTTACATGCACATGTACATATATGCATGAATAGATTTTGTATACACCCGGATAACACAACAAGTTTTTTAAGAGTATTATAGTGGTATCCTTCCGCAAAATTGAAGAACAAATACTTTACCATTTTGCTCTATAAAACCCTTATAAGACTAAAAGGGCCCAGTCGGCGGGGCTTCGTAGCGCAAAATAATTCTCTATTATTAGTTTATAAATCACATGTTGGTAGTTTTATAAGGCTATTTGTGTAGAGCCGTTGGTCTGACACCAGTGATGAAATTGATGGTACAATTGTACTTTTTTGGTACATTTTGGAAGCCAAAAGAACATTGGTACTACATTGACATTTTTCATACATTTTTGTCAAGATACGGTACTGCAGATCAATTATGTCGAAATACCACACTCTATTTACTTCCAGTTTTGAATTTTTGTGCATAAAAATAGAGTCATATTTTTCTACCATATTTAAGTAAATACGTGGTGTTTATTAAAAACGAAACTCTTACTTAAATCAAAAAAAAAAGTTGCTGTCATAATAGGTCTATTCATAAAATTTTCCAGTAAGTACTAGCAGCCAGAGAATAAAATAATCATAGCGAGTAAAATTGAGGGGAAGACTAATATATCAGAAAAAGTTATTGAACGCAAAACCAGTAACAACGTGAAACTTCCGCCATTCTGACTTTCTGATAGGTAAATTTGGTAGGAGTATTTTTGTATTCTCCACACAAAATCCTCCAGCAGCAAAAATTCTGAGCAGTTTGCAAAATTTGCAAAAACTTGTAATCTTCGAAACAGCTGATAACTTTCACAGTTGCAATAGGTGGTTCATTTGGTAATTTATTATCCGCTTGGTGCATTGTCCCTAATTTGGAATTTTTTTACTATTGAATACTTTTGTATAGGAAAAATGTCTTTAAAATATAAATGAATTATCTCGGAATGAATAAGTTTTTTTCTAACAAATATTTTTGATACCACATTATGACGCGTTCAAAAATAAAAGAATCTCCTCTAAGCACCCTTCCTTGTTTCACAAAAATTAAGTAGATATAGCTACAAGTTTGCCTTTAAATNAGTTTATAAATCACATGTTGGTAGTTTTATAAGGCTATTTGTGTAGAGCCGTTGGTCTGACACCAGTGATGAAATTGATGGTACAATTGTACTTTTTTGGTACATTTTGGAAGCCAAAAGAACATTGGTACTACATTGACATTTTTCATACATTTTTGTCAAGATACGGTACTGCAGATCAATTATGTCGAAATACCACACTCTATTTACTTCCAGTTTTGAATTTTTGTGCATAAAAATAGAGTCATATTTTTCTACCATATTTAAGTAAATACGTGGTGTTTATTAAAAACGAAACTCTTACTTAAATCAAAAAAAAAAGTTGCTGTCATAATAGGTCTATTCATAAAATTTTCCAGTAAGTACTAGCAGCCAGAGAATAAAATAATCATAGCGAGTAAAATTGAGGGGAAGACTAATATATCAGAAAAAGTTATTGAACGCAAAACCAGTAACAACGTGAAACTTCCGCCATTCTGACTTTCTGATAGGTAAATTTGGTAGGAGTATTTTTGTATTCTCCACACAAAATCCTCCAGCAGCAAAAATTCTGAGCAGTTTGCAAAATTTGCAAAAACTTGTAATCTTCGAAACAGCTGATAACTTTCACAGTTGCAATAGGTGGTTCATTTGGTAATTTATTATCCGCTTGGTGCATTGTCCCTAATTTGGAATTTTTTTACTATTGAATACTTTTGTATAGGAAAAATGTCTTTAAAATATAAATGAATTATCTCGGAATGAATAAGTTTTTTTCTAACAAATATTTTTGATACCACATTATGACGCGTTCAAAAATAAAAGAATCTCCTCTAAGCACCCTTCCTTGTTTCACAAAAATTAAGTAGATATAGCTACAAGTTTGCCTTTAAATTTATCCCATTTTCGTTTTAACGATCAACTGACAAATTCGGTCAGAACCTTTCAGTATTAGTATCTATTTTGGCATATTTCTTGGAAAAATATGGTAAAATTGAAAAATTTTATACGGCAACCATAGTTGACGCCCGGAAATTAGAAAATTTGAGATTA
>NW_016196578.1:0-2905 GCF_001687245.7 Rhagoletis zephyria | reverse complement strand
CTGTCACCATCGTAGTAAAAAGGGGCCGCATTCTTCCTCGCCACAATCAGGGCCACATACAACACCACTGCGGGAGGTCGCTGCCGCCCTCATCATTAAATGGGCCACTGCCAACGTCACCGCTGAGGCCGCCACCACCACTGCAAGGGAACTTGCAGGCAGCCGTCGCAGTCGCTGTCACAACCGCCGCGACTGACGCGTACCACTGCCAATCTTGCTGTCACCAGTAGCGCTCCCGTCGCCGTACAATTACTCGCCGAATAATCTCCGACACCGACTGCCGACTCTCTCTCTTTACCTTCCCCTCTCCCCTGCACGACAAGTTGCTGGCATTCTAGATAGCCGCATGTGTGTGTGGGTGTGTGTTTTATTTGGTGGGGGTTAGTGGGAACCGGCCCTGGACGGCGGTGCTTAACGTTCGCAGTAGCGATTACCGTACTCCTGACGGGTAGCACCAGCGGCCTGGGGCGCTGATAAATGCAGCGGCCCTGGATGACAGTGAGTACGAATCGCGGTTCATTGTGTTGCTGGCGGGTCCTCGGTAGAGGTGTCGGTCTTGGGGCGGCAGTCGTAGTAGCGGCCCCTGTGATAAAAACAGCGGTACGGGCCCTAGCGGTGGGGATGATTATTGCGGAGGCCCTGGATGAGTACAAATACCAGTCCTCGTTAAAGCTTGCGGGCGGTCCTCGGTAGCGATCTCGGCCTGGGCGGCAGCGGTGCTTGTGGTCCAGATTGGTGACTTATTTATTGGTATCGTTTTAAACGCGATTAAACCCCCTTTCTTCTGATATGCATATTTGTATACTTCGTATATAAAAATTTGAGAAAGAACCACTTAAAAGGAAAAAATACCTTTTTAAACAAAAAAAATTACAAACCGATACGGTATCTTTGTAAAGTTTATTAAAACCTCTTTCTTCTGGTGTTCATATTTGTATAGTTCGTATATAAAAATTTGAGAAAAACACTTAAAATAAAAAAAAAAAATTTTTTTATACCAGAGCGCTCTTGTGCAGAAGGGTATTATAACTTTGTTCACATAACGGTTGTTTGTAACAGGCAAAACGAATCGAGATATATATAGACAAATGTATACGTAAATGATCAGAATGAAAAGAGAAATCGATTAAGCGGTGACTGTCTGTCCGTCCGTCCGTGCACACGATACCTAGAGCAAAAACATAGATATCTTAACGAAACTTGGTACGTGCACTTCTTTCGGGAGTAGAACGGATGGCATTGAAAATGAGCGAAATCGGACCGTGACCACGCCCACTTCCCATATAACGGTAATTTTCAGAAATACGAAAACTGCGATATTTTAGTAACTACTGAGGATTATTCACTCAAAATTCATATTTACAATAAATCTTAGACGAAAAATAAGAATATTATACATTTTTGGAAAATGGGCGTAGCCACGCCCACTTATGGGTACATGTATATATCTTGGTAACCGCTGCAACAATTTCTTCCAAACTTGGCACAGTTGTTGGTCTTGGTACAGCATACCAAGTGGCCAAACGTTGTTTGGGATGCTAAAATTATGCTATTCTTTAATCGTATATCTAGTTATTTGCTGAAATAAGAACCACAGAATTCATTGCTGAACTTACTTTCACGTTAGAAGTAATTTTAACGTTAAATGTACATACATACATGTATATTTATACTTTCGCGAATTTAAAATTTTAATAAGAATTTTTGTAAACTTTTTGGGTATTCTTTTTTGTAGCCTATTAAATTTTAGTATAATAATGTGCAAGTTTGAATTAAAAGTCAACGGTAGTAGGCTACACGTAAAGTTGAATAGGTTATAAAACTGCATACCCAAAAGGTTTCTAAAAGTTCTGCATTTTCGTGAATTTTTGCGTTTAGTTTTATGGCCTAAAAATAAAACAGGTTTATAAACTGAAAAATGTGAGCTCCTTAAACCTACTTTATTTTTTATGAATAAGGCCATTAAACTTTAACTTATTTGGTTTATGTTATGCAACCGACTACACGTTTATTTTAAGTGATGGACAAATTGAATGATAGTAATCCAAATAAGCAAAATAGGGTTGCCAATGGAAGAAACAATTTAAAAAGTGTGTTTTTTAAAAAGTTTTCGATACTACGAGTACTTTTCAAAGTATCGAGTAAAATCACCAAATAAGGTATCGAGTATTAAAGTACTCATATTTATACCCTCAGTATCGATGGTTACTCAATATCGATAGTATCGTTCGAACCCTAATTATATCATTTATAAGATGTGTCTTAAGAAAGCTGAAGTCAAATTTCAATGATCAAATAACGAATTCAATATGGCGTCGAAGAATTTAAAAAATTAATGAATTTTCATGCAATTTGGTATTGGCTCATTACAAATTTCAACCTAGGTTTTGAAAATTCAAAATTGAAAATATGGCGTCCAAAATTTCCAAAGATTCAAACCTGAATAACTTGATTAAAAATGAGAAAACTGAGGTTTTGGTAATGACGAATTGTGTATAAAATCCAAAAAAATCTTTAAAAAAACTGTTTGGACCTAGATCAAATTGTTTGGGCTGAACATATAGCATACGGCCCCAACTATTCCTATTTTATAAATATAATTACTGTTATAATTTCATAATGTGATCATAAATTCATTTTAGATATGATCCCTCGTATATAACACCGTGCGACAAAAACGAAAAATTTTTAAAACACGAAAAAATCAGTATATTCACAAAACTAGGAGCCAAATATAGCATAACTGCGTTTTTAATTTTTCTCCGTTTGCTGATAGCCACAGCAGCTAGCGCTAAGTTACACTTTAAATTTATAATCTAATTATAAGTTTAAGCTGTGGTGTAGTGGTAAGCAATGCGCGCTTCCACTCCGCAGCACCTGGGTTCAAACTCTGGTCAAAGCAACG
>NW_016196577.1:0-2905 GCF_001687245.7 Rhagoletis zephyria | reverse complement strand
ACTTCAATATGTAGATGACATTAGTTTTAATGGAATTCACTAAAATTAACTTGAAGCATTTGGTAAAGGAAATTTATAAATAAGTGCAGTGAAACAAATTGTTTGAATAGGCTAAAGATATTCAAATATGATTTCACTTTCCAGGCTCAGGAGATAAAAAGTGTTCGAGAAAGTTTCAGTAAAACTAAAATTTAAAAGAGGAAAACGACATGATTTTAGAAATGCCCTAATTATCTCTATTTCAGTAGTAACCTCTTTTTAAATGTCTACATTTTATTAATCTGTTGAAAAATATTAAAGAAATAAAAATATGTAAGTTTTGTCTATGGAATAATTACTTTATACCAGTCATAAGGACATGTCCCAGCAGTCACAAATGTAAATATTTTTTAAGTATTTCTATGAGTATAATATAAGCCTAATATTTTATTGAAAACGAAAGCTTGTAGTTCATATTTTCCAACACCAAAACATCTTTCACACACAAAGGTCCAATAGAGTCCTCTTCAGTCACATTCATTCAAATGATAATTACATGAAAATAAGAAAGCGTTTGGTATTTTGGTTAAAGCAATTTTATACATTAGCTATCGTTCTATGTTAAATAAGTTCCGACGACATACATCTGCGTTGAACTATTAGAAACGAAATTCAAAAAGATATTGTTTGCAAATCATTTTTTTTTATTATTAATTATTATTTTGGTTTATTATTATTTTCATTTAAAATATAGTTCAATCTGTAACAGAAACCACAATAATAAAAGTTTCACAGCTTGCATAAATTGCAAAAAAAGAAATTAATCAAACTTCAAAAAGTTATCATGAAAATTTCCCAATTTTTAATCAGAATATTTAGAAAATTTTCGGGTATGCAGTTATATAGTCCATTCAATTGTATGTCTCCATTCATTAAAGTTACCGTTGATTTTTTAGAATTTTTTTTGTGGACGGTGTTGCGGATTTTTTTTTTCATATAAAAACAAATTTGATCATGTGCTACGTGGAAGAAAATGCGCAACACCCTCCACAAAGAAAATGTTTAACGACTTGAGACTTGCACTTCCTTAGACTTGAATTGAATGGGCTACAGAACTGCATACCTGAAAATTTTCTAAATATTCTGATGACAATTTTTTAAAGTTTGATTAATTTTTTGCAATTTTTGCAAGCTTTGAAACTTTTATTATTGTGGTTTCGTTTACAGATTGAATTATAATTTAAACGGAAATTATTAAAAATAAAAAAGTAAACACAATTTGCAAACAATATCATTTGGAATTTCGTTTCTAACGCAGGTATAGTTAAAATTCACAATTTGTCACATTCTGAGTAAAATGCCCCACCAGTTACAATGGAATGGCCAATAACTGGCAGTAATATTCACAATAGGATGCATCACCCTCCATATAAAAAAAGTCGGATGTGTTCTTCCGCCAAAATATTTGGGGAAAATATTTAGATTTACGGGAGATGGGCACATTCGAAAAAACCTCCATAAATCGAGTTTTTTATGAATAAAATTAGTTTTAAAAGATATTTTTTATTTTTGTTATTTATGGCCTTTATAATAAATATATTCAACAGTTTTATTGAGGTGCAGGTCGTTCTATAGAAAAATTTAAAATATTTCGCAGTTATAACTTCTACCTATATGTAAATTATTTTTGTTTATCCACACCAATTTTTTTCATAAAACAGCCTCAAGCTAAATGAAATTGTTCTAAGAAATATTAAAAAAAAATCACCTCAGAATGATAGAAGAGTTTAAGCTTCGACGGTATGCATTAAAATGTTTAAGATGTCCATCAACGGAACCAAACCAAGGAAATTTTTGAAGGTACTTTCAAATCGGTCCAACTTAAGTAAGTCGTAGTGTTTGACGAAGGTCCTTAAATATAATAAATTTTATAATTCCGGTGGAAGACGAACAACTTTTATTGGTGAGGCGCCCTTATGTGCCAACCACGTTTTTAAAGCATTTTTTCAAATCATGTTTGGAGTAATTTGAGGCATGTTATGTCTTTCATATNTTATCGACTTCACAGTTCGTTTTCGACCAATTAAAAAAGAATTATATGCTCTGAAATATGTATATGTATATATATATAAGTTTATTAATTTTCGTTATCCTTCCACTTAAAATTTCTTTTCCTATTCCACTTCCGAATCATCAAGAACTACTTAAGTAATTCACCTCATTCAGGCAGCATTGCCTTTGTTGTGCATAATTGCATTAGTTCGCTCCTAAAAGCACACTAGTAAAATCTAAGGATGAAGTGAAAATGTACAAAAAAATAAAAATAAATTAAGCAGTTATTTTGCATAAATTTTATTTGATTGCTCTGTTTGGCCTGCATTTCTGCATTAGCGCCAGAATTTACTCAGCGGCAACGGAATCTCCAATGTTCAGCGGCGAATGCGGCAAAGTTAATTGGCAGCTGTAGTTAAGCAAATGCATTTTTAATGCGAAAAACGGTTTGAAATCCAGAAAGTGAGCTAATCAACGCCATCGAAACGTGCTGAATCGCGCTGAATAACATAAGGAGAAGCTTAAAAGCGTCAAAGCATGTCAAGTTCAGTGTAGAAACAATGAAAGCTTAAAAATTCAACAAATTCTTTATAATGCTGCATTTAGATAGACAGAAAATCTCAAAACGCTGGAAAATGTCAGTGAGGTAGAATTTTAAATAAACAGCAATGAATCTGTGCAAATTCATACAATAACAAGAACAATGAGAAGCATTAAGTCAAACAAGCAAGTACGAGTAAACAATTTAAATGTCGAATGAATCCCATTGAGAAATAGAATCAGAAGCAGAATAAGCAAGAAGAATAAAAGTGTAAGATTAAAAATGAAAATGGAGGAAACTCGGCAAAAAGCATACAGCACACAGCCTAAAAGT
>NW_016196575.1:0-2905 GCF_001687245.7 Rhagoletis zephyria | reverse complement strand
CAAAGCTGGTTAACTTATTTATATTAAGAACAATTTATATAGTTCAAGGAAGTAGGAATGGTATAAAAGATTTTATCCTGCAAGTAACAATTTTCTATGGAGAATTTATTAAAAAGTATTTTATGTCTTTATTGCTGCATCAAAAAATTGTATGGACAAAATGAGACTGGAAAAATTATACATTCTCGTCCATGTCGGAGGTGTGCGACAAAATCCATACTACCACGTTTAGGCTGATTCAGCTACCCTCAAAGGTACAACTACATATCTGTGAAGAGACAAGGGATCTACTACAAGAAACACAGACTTTCGGTCAGTATCTTGCAACAAACTATGACCCTGGCTTCGAAGAACTTGATCGAGGCCAAGAAACTACTTTGAATGGGGCTTAACTCCACCCCGAAATGCAAAAATAGGCAGTTCAGAATGGGCACACTAACCACCATGGTTGTGTTCGAGGCCTATCTAAACCTCCTCCGTACTTTGGCTGCGCCACTCGGTTGTAATGCAACTCCACATCGAGCCAACAAAAGTCCTCTCTACTCGCATTTGGGTTTAAGCCACAACCACTACGATACTCCTCGAGAGGTCGTACCTAAGAACAGGTCAGTGTAAACTCTGGAAGCTCCTGTTCCCCCAGAATTAAACCTCTGGTCAGACCTCGTAGCCGAAACTACTCATAGTTGAGTTTCCATAACACTCTAGACTCTAGTCGCCACTACCCGCGCATTTAGCCTCAAGCATTTACAGTCTTCGCCCTCGTCTAAACATCTCTCAAGCAAATTGGCCCGGGATTTCAATATGCTGACACGTAGAAAGAGCATTGTCAAAAATAAACTCTCCATCTGGCCATCTATTTCCCATTTCAGATAAATCTCTAATGTCTGAGTACACCGGGCATTCGCAAACAACGTGGCGGGCCTCGTCATTCTGCGCACCATATGCGCGACCCTACGAATAATCAAGATCCCTATAATGCAAACACTCGTAGAATTTAATATATCCAGTCAAAAGGAAACTTAGATTCATAAGTCTCATTAAAACGAAACCAAAATCCATAAGACTCATAAGTCACTCGGCCGCATGAACTATTGTCCCAGCGGTCTTGCGACATCCTCAGTACCGTCTCCCGCAAAGATCGTTTGCACTCTAACAGCCTTATTATCTCTCTCGATCGATAGACCACACGAACGACTCGTATGCAAAGGAATGCTTAAAAAATAAGTCCGACGGAATCATTCGACGTGACCGAGACGAATGCAACCTAATCGATGTAAAGCAAGACGAAGCCGACTTATAAAGTAATAAAATTGCAATCAGAAATGGTGTCGTCTGAGACGAATCGTTATTGTGGCCTACCGTTCGAGATACATAATTAGGCTGTAAGTTTCCTCTCTCTACATTAGCATCCGAAAGCCACCTATCCATCAACGGAATTCCAGTCCACCTCTTTAACTGGAAGGCCATATTATATGTAGGTGCAGTTCGTCACCATGAAAAACAATTATGAGAATCACGTACGAATACAAAACGTTGATTATTTCTTATGCAGAAACTCTAACCATTCGCCAAAGGGTAACTGCGAATTTTATGCGAAATATTCTGGATTAAATCAATCACCTACATTGAGCTGTGAGAATATCCAGACACTGGATTGTAAGCCCCAGAGCCATCAAAGGCGAGAGTGTTTCAAGAACTCCTGGAAGATATGCAGTCTTCGTGGTCTTCAAAATCGTGTTGATATTTGAGAGCGCATATAAAATACCTCCCAAAACCGTATGCTCCCTATTTAAGTCCAATGTTGAATTTTCTACTCATTTCCCCAAAAGCAACTAAGTACCCAAGTTCAGACAATTCTTTTCCTATAAAAATGAGGGAGAAATTTTTTCAGAAAGACTAAAAGACATGCCAAAAGTGACGTTAAATATGGAAAAAATAAAAATTTCCGTATCGGTGGCTACAAAAATCGACTTGAGGACAAAATTTGAGCTGTCAATGAAGAAGTCCTTGACCTATATATCAGCTCCACTATTATTTTTCTGCTGTAGCTAGTCAGGCCAAAGAGGACGTCCTATCTTATATGTCGGCACCTCCTACCACCCCACTACAGATTCACCCAGAAAGGTTCCCGCAATGGGAAATTCGCCGTACTCTTTCGTTGCCTTCAATGTTTGGCCTCTTCTCCATTCTCATCTGAATGGAAACCGCACAAGTGCATTCTAGCCGAAATCCAGGCTTGATAACATGTCTCTATTGGACTATAACTTAGAGTAGAGTTTTGTCCAAAAGTCCTTGTTTTCCATTGCCACGTTTCGCCGGGTCTTACTGCTGAGCACATCGCCATTTTCTTTGGGTAAAAGTCAATGGTAATTACATTGAGAAAAAAAATTCAGTGCTTTTGAGAGGCAGGGTTTCAGTAACCCATTTATTGCCGAATACGCCGCTCTTTGTGTGCTGCTTAGTCTACTCATATTGTATTCTTTGCTTAAGGCTGGTCAAGAATACTAGGCCGCCGTAAGTAAGGATTGGCTTTATGACAACGGTATCCATTCATATCAAATGTTTCCTGTTTAAACCCAGTTTTTATTGAAGAACCTTTTACAAGTATTATAAGCGATGGGCTGCCTCTGTTTGCGTTCCTCAACGTTAAGCTTTCAGTTTAATTTGGTGTCTAGGCTGACTCCCAGACAAATGGAGGGACTCATAGTTATACGCCTACTACACACGGCAGATTTTGATATATACGAAGGGACTAATACAAATTCGCTTTGATGGATCTTTCGCAATTGTTTTATGAGACCTTTGTCTAAATTTCAGAACGATCGTTTAAAATGGAGACGAGAAAACGCAGAATCGCTGAGGAAGGATCAGACGAAATTCCACCACCAACGCAAAATGAAGCTCG
>NW_016196574.1:0-2905 GCF_001687245.7 Rhagoletis zephyria | reverse complement strand
TACAGCCCGCCGGCCTTATTGCCCTATCGAAAGAAAATAACGCCTACCGACAAAAGGCAATAAAACGCGTGTGCTTAATTTCCTTTTCGAAAAGACAATAACGCCCGCGGGAGTTATTTCACTTCACCATATTTTACGTATATGAGCAAATCTCACGAGTTGTTTTTAAGTGCAATTCCCTTCTTTCTCCTGAAAAAAAAAACGATAAAGCATTATTCTTGCATTTATTGCAATCAGTGGAGTTCTACAACCAAGAACACTAAACAAATCAAGTATTTGAACCATTTTGCCGTTTATTTAGGCGAAAAAGTACCGAATTTACAAATTTTTTCATTGTCACTCGAAAATATAATAATAATTGTTTTTTTAATAAATCTCGNCTTTCGAAAGGTTTCAAGACCGGGGCGAACTCCTATAAGAACAACAATGGCGACCTAGTGACCGATGTCCAGAATGTACTTAAATTGTGGAGGGAAAACTTTTACAACCTAGTGAATGGTAGCAGCGCTGAAAGTAGTGAAGAAGACGAACGCGAGTCCCCAGTCGATGATGACGGATTAGCTGTCCCACCGCCTGACGATGACGAGGTACGAATAGCGATTACGCGACTGAAAAACAACAAAGCTGCTGGAGCTGACGGCCTGCCAGCCGAGCTATTCAAGTACGGCGACGAGGAGCTGATGAGGTGCATGCATCAACTCGTTTGCAGAATATGGTCAGATGAACGCATGCCCGACGACTGGAATTTAAGTGTGGTCTGCCCAATCCACAAGAAAGGCGACCCCGCCATACGCGACAACTACCGCGGAATCAGCCTTCTAGGCATAGGTTATAAGGTCTTATTGAGTGTATTGTGCGAAAGGCTGAAGCGTACCGTCAACGAACTGGTTTGGCTTTAGACCTGGAAAATCCACCATATATCAGGTGTTCACAATAGCCCAAATATTTGCTGCCGTATTTAGAGAAGTCATTACAGATGATACCATAATAACTTATATGGACGACCTTATAATTCCCCATAGGGATGAAGTAGAGGGTATACGAAAGTTATAAAGTGTACTGCAAGTTGCCGCAAAAAACACTTTACGCATAAAGTGGAGCAAGAGTAAATTTTTGAAACGAAGGGTCGATTTCTAAGGGTATGTAGTCAAAAATGGTACAATACGGCCGTCGGAAGGGAAGATTGGTGCAGTTAACATTCCCCTTCCCACGGATAAGAAATTGTTAAACGTATTCTCGGCTTAACTTCATACTTTAGGAGATTTGTAGAAGGGTATGTAGTAGCGAAACCATTGTCAGATTTTTTGCGCAAGGATAGTAAGTTTATTTTGCAGGACGGACAGCTGGTGGCATTTCAGCAACTAAAGACAGCACTTATAACTGCGTATGTGCTAAAATTGTATAACCCAAAGGCAATCACAGAAGTGCACACCGATGCATGGATGTACGGCTATGGAGCTGTTATGTTGCAGAAGGATGTTGAGGACCAAGAGCTCCATCCTATTCAATATATGAGTAGGAGAACTAAGCCAAATGAGGAACGGTTTCAATCTTACGACTTGGAAGCATTAGCGGTAGTAGAGACCGTTAAGAAACGGAGAACTTATTTATTTGACATTAAGTTCAATGTCATTACGGACTGTAATGCTTTTGCGTTGACATTGCGGAAGCGGGAGGTTCCACCAAGAGTTTCTCGTTGGGCATTGTTATTACGGGACTACGATTATAGTATTGAACATCGAAGTGGAAGCAGAATGAAACATGTAGACGCACTAAGCCGAGTTTCATGCCTCATGTTGGAGTACGCATCAATTCAGCGACTTAGACAGGCGCAACTTACAGACGACTGGATTCGAGCGGTTAGAAAAGCATTAGAGTCAGGCCAGTATGAAAATTTTTACGTCGGTAGGAATGTACTTTTTAAAGATCCCATTAAGGAGTTAATCTTGGTTCCTACATTGATGGAAGAAGAAATAATACGTAGGCCCAATGGAAGCAACAAAAAAGCAATACAATTGTATATTTGTGGTAGTGGACGCCTTCTCCAAATTCGTTTGGCTCTACCCAACCAAGAATACGGGGCCCGTGGCCGTCGTTGATAGGCTCAAACAGCAAACGGCAGTGTTCAGAAATCCAAAAACGATAATTTCTGACCGANCTCCAAATTCGTTTGGCTCTACCCAACCAAGAATACGGGAGCAGTGGCCGCCGTTGATAGGCTCAAACAGCAAACGGCAGTGTTCAGAAATCCAAAAAGGATAATTTCTGACCGGNGAATACGGGGCCCGTGGCCGTCGTTGATAGGCTCAAACAGCAAACGGCAGTGTTCAGAAATCCAAAAACGATAATTTCTGACCGAGGGGCAGCATTTACGTCGGGTGTTTTCAAGCAATATTGCGAAAGTCAAGATATGCAACATCTTTTAATTGCTACCGGGGTACCACGGGGAAACGGTCAGGTAGAGAGAAGTCATAAAATCATTGTTCCCATGATCGCTAAATTTAATCAACGTAACCCNTGCAACTCTGCATCAAAACACGACAACACTAATTGGACGATAGGAAGAACGAAGCTTGGGTTAACGGACACTGACGGACAATACAATTAAAAAAAACAGAGGCAAGACGAAAATGCCAGGAGTCATATTTTTAATTTAAAGCTAAAACTTAAACTTCGATGTACTTAAAACTAAAAATACGATCTAATTTTAAAACTATCTTAAGTCTTATTTAAGTGACAAATGTAAACTTTAATAATAAATGTGAAGTGAATTAAGCTGGCTCTCACTACTTCAATTTACTACTGGAATATTTGACGTACCCCATATAAATACATACATATGTATTAAATATATGCGTTGAAATTTGTTAATTTAAATTCCTTCTTATAATAAAGGAAAACAAAT
>NW_016196573.1:0-2905 GCF_001687245.7 Rhagoletis zephyria | reverse complement strand
CTTAATGTTTTTTTTTTTGTTTTAAAATATTGTCTGGATTCTATACCCCTTTATTTCCTTCTAAGTGTTTTTATCCTCTATCTTTGGTCTTATCAAAATGCATTTTTCATATATATGTTGCATTTATTCTTTGGTGGTTAATTTAGCTATGCAGAGGTGTCGAGTTTTTTAAGCTAGTAGGAGTGGTTATCAAGGTTAGGGTAGCTTTATTCTTACTGCATACCCTGACGCTATGCGGTCTGGTACTGTAAGTATTACAAAGACTTCCAACTGAAAGTCCACAGATGTTGTGACCCGTCAGTTGACATGCATCTCCAATTTCATTTTCAGTCATAGAGCCGTCAGTGGAGCAAGTTTTTATCGAACTTACCGAGAGAGCTCAAAAATTCCCCAAATAATAAAAAAGTAAACGCGGAAGTTCGCTGTGGATAATAACTAAGTATTCTAAGTATTCAATTCTGAGATCGTCTTGCATTCTCTGTGGAACCCAACCATATTGGCAATGTTCCAGTAATTCTTACCAGGAGCTTTTGTGAAGGAAATACATAATTCAAAAGCTTGGATGAGCTAAGAACATTATGTGAGTGCCCGATGGGAACAAATCGATCCTAGCCTCAAGGGTTATGAGAAAACAAAACAAACAAATCAAACGAAAACATTATCAACTATTTCTTATATAAAAACTCCAAAGTGCTATTGTTATATGTCAAAAAAAAACCAGTGTAAACAAAACCTTCCATTACGTTTACAAAAATTTTTAATAGTTATTGCCCAAATTATATTGGTATATGCACTACTATCGTACAACATAGATGGAAACGATTTAAAAACAAAGCACAAATCCCGGTTAAAGTTTGAAAGTGCTTAATTTTTTCATAAGTAAACAGAAAATCAGGAATAATTCTTAATTAGTAGCTTTGTTTTTTTGTAACAGAAGAGCCGTTAACGCAAATTCAAATAATTTACCCAAACTCTGTCATTTTTTAAATATCTTCTCTGTTAAAGTTTGAAGTTTTTTGAATTTTGCATTAAAAAAAAAAAAAAAAAAAATCTGGAATCACTACTTAAGTTCTCACGTGGAACAAAAAAAAAACACAAATTTGTGAACCAATATTATTTGTCAGAGTATACTACTTATGTCCTATTTCAAAAAACGCATTGTGAACCAATTATTGAGTCGTTGTTAAAATAATATTCTGCTGAATAAAAGTGCGAAAACGTGACTATTTTAATTTCCATTATTAAACACACTACTGTACATAAATATTAATGAAAAATAAATATTAGTGTTTCGAAAAAATTTAATAATAACAAAATGTTTAATTAACGTTATTCATGCCACCATAATATGGCAATCTTCCTTGGAATGCGGCATAAGTGGATGGGTGCATGGGGGTGGAATTTTTTAACTACATAAAAACATATTTACATTCATGCAAGCTGTTGAATTTTTCTGCCATCATAATAATGTTTATATAAGAGAAAAATGCAATTTATTTTATTAAAACCTCATTTTTTGCTAAACTCTCAATAGCTCTTACTTTACTATTTACTTGCTATCGCAATGTGCACTACTGTTTGCTTAACCATTTACGAATGTGTGTGTGTGTGTGTAAAACNTTTATTATACCTAAACACATTGCATTTAAAATATTTACCTATCTGCAATTTGCAAAACAAAAGGCTAAATTGTTCAAAAAGCTCTTGCTAATCTACTTAGATGTGTTGTTGAATATACATTTCACAAAAAAAAAGCTTATTTATTTGTGTTACGAACACTGTAAAATAAATATTCTCTGTGTGTGACTGCAAATACATAAAAACTTATTGAAATGCATAGTTTTACCGATATTTATATGCGTAAATTATTGTATTTGCACTTTTTAGGCGGGTCGGTGCGTCCGACAAAAGGCTGGAAGGCTGAGCACAAAGCTGCGCGCACTCTTGGCATCATAATGGGCGTATTTTTACTCTGCTGGCTGCCATTTTTTCTATGGTAAGTAGATGATTTAAAAAAAATTTCCAAATAGTTTTTACTGTATGTAAGTATTAAATGACTTATCTTTTATTTTACTTAATTACTGGCAAGGAATGAAACCGAAACCGTAACTGTCTAAAATCGTTTCGTTTTTTCAAAACCGAAACCGAAACCGTAACCCTTATTTTGACCTTAATAATAACGAAATCGAAACCGTTTAAAGCAAAGGAGCCGGTTCCCATTAGTTTCGAGAAAATTATAAAAGCCCCCTGCAGGACCTGGCAACCTCAAACTTGTTTTTTTTTTCAGTAGCATAACTGTGTCGTTACACGATCAAGAATTTGCTATGAAGTCAATCACACATATTGCTTGTCAAAATTCATTTGAATTGAGAGCTGTGCTGAAGGCTGCACGCAACTTGATAGCCAATTTGCGTTTGAGGTTGCCTCGTCAAGGAAACCACTTAAAAACGCGCCTCATTCCTGTACTCAGATTTATCTGATACAAAATCTGACTAAATTCTGGAATACCGGAACAGACTAAACGTGATCAACTATTTGACTTGACTATCAAGTTGCCACTCTACTTGAAAGGATGAAGTGCGAGTATGTTATTAAAACAGTGTGACTGTATTGCACCTTTAAAGCAAGTTCTTGATCGTGCAACGTTCACCTAAAACAACAAACAAGCTATACTTTGCGTTTGCATGTTAAAAAAGTTGCTTTCAATTCGCTCATTATTTTTCATATTTATCATTATTTTTTCATTTTTTATTAAACACGCCATTACATTACAGCTATACATTGATTTATTGATAAGTTTGCATAATTTTTAACAAAAGTTGCAAAAAGTTTACTTTCATAAAAAAAAATTTTGACGTAGAATACGTCTTACCTTAAGGTATGGGGGCTATGTTCAAATGTTGTG
>NW_016196571.1:0-2906 GCF_001687245.7 Rhagoletis zephyria | reverse complement strand
CTTCAACATCACGACGTATTTTGCCCAGTTTTTCTGCGATTTCTTTGTTCGACTTTAAGACTTCCTTGAAATCCACCAATTTGGGGCCGGATATTTTAGTTGCTTCAACGCACAGTTTCAATGCTCGATCAATGAAGTCCGCAACAACATCAAAATCGGACTCTACTAAACCACGTGTAGTTAAAGCTGGTGTTCCCAATCGTATGCCAGATGGATTCAATGCTGACTTATCACCTGGTACTGTATTCTTGTTGCCGGCAATATTCACTTCTTCCAATATATATTCACCTTTTGCGCCAGTCAAACCAATGTTGCGTAAATCGAGCAATATCAAATGAACATCAGTGCCACCGGTGGCAATATTGTATCCACGCTTTATCAAACCGTCGCATAGACGACGCGCATTGGCGATAACCTGCTTTTGGTAGTCAACAAACTCTTGTGACTGTGCCTGCTTCATGGCGGTGGCAATGCCAGCTATAGTGTTATTGTGTGGACCACCTAAAAAAGATATAAAATAAATTAATTATTTGTTAGTTTTGGATCATTCCGTCAGAATAAGAGGGAATTCGGTTTGGCAACAAGCCGGTTAGTGCGTTGTGTCAGCATTCCAGCTCCACGTTTCATGCCACTGATACTCACCTTGTAAACCTGGGAAAACAGCTGCGTTTATGCGTTCCTCCAAATCGTATAATACTTTTTCGCCATTTGGCAGTACCTTGCGTACACCTTTGCGATAGAAGATGACACCAGCGCGTGGACCGCGCAACGTTTTGTGTGTCGTAGAGCTAACAACATCGGCGTATTCAAATGGCGACGGAATCAAGCCAGCCGCCACCAGGCCGGCAACGTGAGCCATATCAGCAAAGAGATAAGAATCATTATCATCACAGATCTTACGAAAGCGTGCATAGTCAAGACAACGTGAGTAACAGGATACGCCTGCTATGATTATCCGTGGCCGGAATAGCTTAGCACTAGCCTCCAATTGATCGTAATCGATTAAACCCGTTTGCGCGTCCACTTTATATGGCATGCTCTCGAAGTATATGGACGTGGCAGAGATGCGTTTTTTTGCAGTCATAAAACCATGCGTTAAATGGCCACCATCGGGCAAATCTAAGCCCATAATGCGATCGTGTGGTTGGCATAGTCCAGTGTACACAGCAAAGTTGGCAGGGGAGCCTGAGTAAGGTTGCACATTTACACCCCATTCATCGGGATTGAGACGGAATACTTCGAGTGCACGCTTTTGTGCAAGACGCTCTACTTCATCGATAAATTCATTGCCACCATAGTAACGCTTGCCAGGCATACCCTCTGAATATTTATTGTGCAAGCATGAACTCAAGCATTCCAGCACCGAAACGGATGTGAAGTTCTCGCTGGCAATCATTTCCAAACCCACAGTTTGGCGTTTTTTCTCAGCCTTTATGATAGCATACAATTCGGGGTCGCCTTCGCGAATGCCATCGCTTAGTAACTTTAGATTTCCAGGCATGCTCTTATAATTAGAAAAAATAAATTAAATAAGAAATAATTACAGAGAAAACTTTAAATCTTCGTTAACGTCCATGTAAAAACATACATACATATTTATTTATAAACAAATGCCCTAACGAATACTTTTTTCGAAACTGCATTTTTCACAGATTTAATGTAGGATGTATTAAAGGGGGTGAAATTAAAAACAGGTGAAGAAATAAAACAGCTTTATCCATGGTATTAAAATACACCTTCAATAAAAATTTTGAAGTGTTAGTACCAAAAACAACGGAGTCACATGCCACTTTTTGAAAAGCCCTACCTGTTTTTAATACCCCTTTTAAAATGTTTTTTGCTTATCCTGCTTCTTTGGTTAGGGCCCTTGTGAATTAAGGTGACGATAGCTCTGATCCAGTACTCCATGAACTTACAGGTTTTTACACGAACTTGCAGGAAGTTACACAAAAAATGATCCCGTACTCCAAAATCCCTAAAAATCCTGTACGTGATTTTTGGAGAGTTGTGTAGAGAATGAAGTTGCAAGATTTTACCCGAACTTTTTCTTCTGATAAAATCATGAAAAGTGTCAAGTGATCACTGGTTGACGTTTTAACAGGAAAAATGCCTTTTTGTTCCCGTACTTTTTGTTGGTACTCACTTTTTACTCTCACTTCAGAGAGTAATTTTGCGGTTTGAAATTTTTACAGGATTTTGCACGAAAAGTATTGGATCAGAGCTAATATGTATGTACACTTGTGGTAAGCTGATTAAGTCAAGTGGCATTTTGAACAGTTTTGGCTATTGCGTGTAAATTTCAAGATGCAAGAAAATTGCGTTGATTTTAATAATTTTTTTTTTTTGCTGACGAATTTGTGCATTTTCTTCCATATGAAATATGCTCGACAATTTCGTTTGTATGGGAGAAAATGCCTAGCACCATCAGCAAAAAAATTATGAAAAATTAACCCGATTTTCTAGCGTGTTGAAATTTGCATTTCAACCTACTATTTAAAATTTAAAGAGCTACAAAACTGCATACCCAAAATTTTTCTAAAAATTCTGAATAAAAGATTAAAATTTTTGGGTGCAAATGTTAAAGTGTGTTGAATTTTCATAATTTTCGTACGAAGTTTGAAATGTGGATTTATGTGCCGCTGATTAGGTAAAGTGCTAAACTTTTATAAAAAAAAATATAAACAATAAATAAACAAAAGAAAAATAGCCAAAACTGTTCAAAATGTCACTTGACTTAATCAGCTTACCAGAAGTGTATGAACACTGTAGATTAATAGTTCCAAAATTGTACCTCTTAATAAACTCGACTCGGATCAAAATTATAATTTCCGATTCCTGTTTGAAAATATGTTGTTATCAACCAACGAATGAAAACTTAATAATCGGAAAGACAATTTGCGAAATAT
>NW_016196570.1:0-2906 GCF_001687245.7 Rhagoletis zephyria | reverse complement strand
GTTACAAAACTGCAAACCAAATTTTTTTCTAAAGATTCTAATTAAACAGATTGAAACTTTGGTGAAACCTTGCAGAGTTAATTTTTATAGTTTTTTGCACAAAGTTTAAAATTTGTATTATATGGTTTTTGTTAGGAAAAAAAGTTTTACTTTCATCGATTCGAATCCCAGGCATTAAGATTNAAACCTTGCAGAGTTAATTTTTATAGTTTTTTGCACAAAGTTTAAAATTTGTATTATATGGTTTTTGTTAGGAAAAAAAGTTTTACTTTCATCGATTCGAATCCCAGGCATTAAGATTAGAAATAATAACTGTTTATGGAGAAAATTAGGATATTATACCAACATCAGTTAAAACTCGTTCATAGGCATGCCATTTTAAGGAGCTATTAAGGCGTCGAAGCACCGAATACGGGACAAATACAGGACATTTAGAGAAATACAGAACATTTGGCTTCCCGCATAAAATAAATAAATTAAATTAAAAACCGCCTATCTCAGAATTTGGTTCAAAAACGCCCTATCTCAACTGAAAATATATTGAAAATAAGTTGAGATAGGCAAGCGCCCAGTTAATGTTTTTTTTTCGGAATATTTCGTCGCCAGCGCCACCCCAATTTTTTGTAAATTAATGCATACCAAAGGAAATTAAATTGGACCAAAAAAAAAAAATTAAACTAATATATACATATGTACATCCTCGTGTTCATTCGTAATGACTTTCGGGTTTCCTATATCGACTATGCTACGAATGCTGNGAATACGGGACAAATACAGGACATTTAGAGAAATACAGAACATTTGGCTTACCGCATAAAATAAATAAATTACCAGGATAATGGGTCAAAAAAGAGGACTGTCCCGTATAATACATGACGTAACTATCTCAGAAAACTTTTCTAGAACGCCCTACTTCGGAATTTTCTTGAAGAACGCCCTATTTAAAAATTTTGATTGAAAAACCCCTTATCTCAGAATTTGGTTCAAAAACGCCCTATATAATATATTGAAAATAAGTTGAGATAGGTCGTTTTTGAACCGAATTCTGAACTAGTGCGTTCTTCAACCAAATTCTAAAATAGGCCGTTCTTGTAAAGTTTTCTGAGATAGCGCGTTTTCGAGCTTGCTGCCGTCGATATGTAAATTTAGAAAGTCTACCAAGCGCCCAGTTAATGTTTTTTTTCGGAATATTTCGTCGCCAGCGCCACCCCAATTTTTTGTAAATTAATGTATACCAAAGGAAATTAAATTGGACCAAAAAAAAAAATTAAACTAATATATACATATGTACATCCTCGTGTTCAATCGTAGTGACTTTCGGGTTTCCTATATCGACTATGCTACGAATGCTGTTTTTTTTTAGCTGAGTACTTTTCGGATTATTGGAATCAACTAAATTAATTAAGTGAACAAATATACACTTACGTTTTTCGTTAGTAAATTGTAAAGTTTATAAATTTTTGAATTTAACGAATTTATTTATTCACAACCCTGCTCACAAATTTGTGCTGGCAAAATTTTGTACAGCAAGAATTCGCAACTTCCCCTCCAAGATAACTTTCACTTTGCGTTCCCAATTTCCCCTTGCTAACAAATGTTTTGGTCTGCGCGAAGAAAATCATGATAAATTCGTACAAATTCGAACAAATTCTTTGCTCGACGAGCAGAACTATTAGTTGCGTTCCAGTAGCAGTAAGATTTGCCGATTTTACAGGATTTATNATTTATTCACAACCCTGCTCACAAATTTGTGCTGGCAAAATTTTGTACAGAAAGAATTCGCAACTTCCCCTCCAAGATAACTTTCACTTTGCGTTCCCAATTTCCCCTTGCTAACAAATGTTTTGGTCTGCGCGAACAAAATCATGATAATTCGTACAAATTCGAACAAATTCTTTGCTCGACGAGCAGAACTATTAGTTGCGTTCCAGCAGCAGTAAGATTTGCCGATTTTACAGGATTTATACAAAAGCTGTTTTCACCATTAATAAACTTTATGCAAGGTGTCGTACGGGAACAGCTTCCTGTAAAATCCTGCAAATTCCTGCAAATCGTACTGCTGGTGGAACGAAACTATTGCTTAACCCTGGTCGTTCTGGACAAAAATTAGCCATTTGTAAATATTTTAAACTTTGCTTCAGTCTGCTCTTGTAAAATAATTTAAAATTGACTGCAAAAAAAAAAAACTTTTCAAATACACGTAGCCAGCAAAATGCGCAGCACGCGGTCAGTATTAAAAAGGCTACTTAGAAGTTTTGTTATTTTATTAATACTGTATTCAAATATTTCTGAAAACCTAGAGCCAATTGCCAATTGTTTCCATAGGAAAAAATACATATCGCGCCAAAATAACGTAAGCGACATTTTTTCAAAACTGTCTTTTTGATACAGAAATGCAACTAGATGCTCTAGGAATATTTCTGCATCAAAAAGAAAATTAAAAAAAAAAAAATGTCGCTTACGTTATTTTGGCGGTTAGTGCTCGATATGTACACTTGTGGTCAGCTGATTAAGTTAAGTGACATTTTGACCAGTTTTGGTTATTTTTCTTTTGTTAATTTAATGTTTATAATCTTTTTTATAAAAGTCTAGCACATTACGTAAACAGCACCACATAAATCCATGTTTCAAACTGCTTACAAAAATTATAAAAAATCAACAAATTTTAACACCTACACTCAAAAATTTTTAACTTTTTATAAAATTTTGTAAGAAAAACTTCAGGTATGCAGTTTTATAGCCCATTAAATTTTATAGGGTTAAAGTGCAAATTTTAAAGCGTTAGAAAATCGCTTTGATTTTTTATAATTCTTTTGCTGACGGCGCTAGGTATTTTCTTCCATATAAAATTAATTGTCGAGCATACTTTATATGGGAGATTATGCTCAACACCGTCAGCCAAAAAA
>NW_016196569.1:0-2906 GCF_001687245.7 Rhagoletis zephyria | reverse complement strand
TTGTTTAATGTTGCTTTTGCTATGGCCACCTACTTTAAACTGAAAATGCATTTCAGTTATTTAATTAAAATTTTCATGCGCTATTCTATCCTTTGTTCTTAGTTTATAGCATAGTATCCAGCTCCTAAGGAAACGGGCAAGAAAAATTTGCCATTATATTGTTTGTGTGTTCAAGGAATTTGAACACCTCACGAAAATATTCAACGGGCATATAATTCTGTTGCAAACATGGGTTGCCTTGTGCTCTTTTTTCACAAAAAACTTTGAAAAACCGTTGTGGAAATCGTAACAACTTTCTTAAGAACTCCGTACTGCCTTAAGGAAATTTTGCGCAAGAAGGTGTCCTCCCCATTTCTTCAACGTTGTTTTTTTTTATATGGCGTTTTTGCTTTTCTTGAGAGGTGCATACCGAGCTTAAATAAAAACTCATTGCAAGCATTAAGAGTGGGCAGTATTCCCATTTTTACTACTGCATGGCCAAAAAATTAGTAGCATATTCAATCTACTAGAAAGGTATGAAAATAAATATACGCCAACATCGAATGGCCATAAAGTAATTCATTGTTCCTAGAAACAAAACGGTATACCCCGGCACTTTCTGCAGCTTTATCCAAATTTTTGGAAGTCTTCACAGGGGTTCTTTTAAAAAGAGCAATCATTTTCTCTCTATATATTTTCAGACAACAAATGCAACCATGTTTTACAGAACAGAGTTGTTAAATCGCTCTGCAAATTTTTGAACAAAAAGCGAAATACACCACTCCAGCGGCTTGTCAAACATCCTTCAAACCTACTTTTCCTATTTTGCCATACACCATGCAAATATGACTCGTTCAAGCAAAGAAGTTTTGTTTTCATCCGGTTCACAATGTAAGTTTGATTTTCTTCGATTTATCTCTCTTGCGTCCTCATTCGGTGAAAATTCCGTTGCGAATGAAGCGATTTTACCATACACGTTATGAGCGGTGTGATCAAACGTCAACATGGCGGCCAGAAAATCAAAAAAATTAGATTTTTATTCACATTTCCCGCAAACGGCTTGTCAAACCTTCAGGCACCCCATACACAACATAAATAGCTCTAAGCAAAGGGATATTTCGCTTGGTTTGTCAAGCCGCTTATGTGGGGTTTTCGCTCTTAAGCACATCTGCATTTGCTGCTAAATATTCTAAATGTTATAGATAATTTTTTTTCATTTCATCGTTATATTTTGAACTTGCGAAATCTCTATAACGAGAACACGAATTGTTCGATCATAAATATTCATACTACATACTTCTTCATATCATTAAGAAAATTATAGGAAAAATGTTTTTGAATTAAAAGATTTTTCAGGTTCATATAAGTTTCCCAATTAAAAAATATATATATCTGCATTACTAATATAGCCCTTTTCTAATGCTTCAGTAGAACGTATATTTAGTCGTTTAAATACGTGTAGGACTGACTTGAGGACCGGGTTGAGCTCTGATATAGTTGCAGCAATATTATATAAAAACCAAGGCATAAAAAATAACGGCGATACTTTGTTTGAGCCACAAGAACAAATGTACCAAATGAATTGGATAATGTAATTAATTTTTATACTAAGTACCTGTAAATGTATGCAGTACACAATACTCATATCTGTTATAAGAAAACTTTGACTAATTTGTTCGGATTTTTAGGATTTTTCATTTGATTTTGAGGAATTTGGTAATATTTTTTTGTGGCAACACTGGTAATCAGTTAAGTTGCCTTTGGCAACTAACCCATTAAAGAAAATGTTTCTTTTTCAACTGTAATCAATTATTTAAATATCGTGGAATATTCAGGTGAAGGTATTTATCATTTATTTGGTACTTTCCTATTATCTTACCAACAAATTTACTTTGAAATTTCGATGCTAAAGATTATTAGTACAAAAAAAGTCTGAGTACCGGTCCATCAGGTCTTGAAATTATACAAATGTTTTAGAGAATTTTATGTAGTTTAAGAACATATAATTTGTTCTTTGTGTGCGACTTTGCAAATATATGTAATTTTTGATTTTCTTAATTTTTGATTTTCAGCCCCTTTTTGCATAATTTCGCGAAAAGAATTTTTCGAACAATGAAAAAATCTCACCAAACATTGGGAAAAAGCGAGTATTTACAGCTTAATCATTTTATTTTATAGTAAAGCCTTTGTTTTCTGAGAGTGAAAAGCAAAACGATAGTTTTTGGAGCTTAATATTGCATGATGTATCTATGTATTTAGCGATGACTATGAATTTATATGAATATTTCTCAATAACATGTCAAGTTATCAGATTTAAATTTTTTCGAACCCTGAAAATTATGTTAAAATTTAGAATTTTTTTACGTAGAACAAAATAAAACGGTGACCCTTACAAAATTTAGATGTTGATATTTGAATGGCCACCCTAATACATATGTATGTATTTACTAGCACCCTTCAAAAGTGAAAATGAATAAAGGGTGGTCCATATAGTGATTTTAGTGATTTCCCGCTGGAAATCTGGTCAAGAAAATCGGTATTATACCTCCGCCTAAGAAAGTAAATCGCTTTACGCTTGAACAACGTTGGGAAATAATGCAAACGAAATGTACAACGATTTTACTCGAAAATCATCTATTCTAAGGAAGCGCATTTTTGTCTCGGCGGCTATGTTAGCAAGCAAAACTCCCGCAACTGGCGATTGGAAAAGCTGCACTTCTTCGAAAATCGAGGAAAGTGCCGCCATAGCTATCTAATCTATGCAATGTTCTGCCGTGATCAATGACTTAGATTTAGTGGCCGAATTATAGAAAGCAAATGAAATAAAAAAGATAGATAAAGTCTTGCAAACGGTCGCGTGTTGAAAAGCTTCTTGAGAAAATGGCCGTTAACACTTAACACTTAATTTTTTTATGCTATTTTTTTTT
>NW_016196568.1:0-2906 GCF_001687245.7 Rhagoletis zephyria | reverse complement strand
CAGCGTTTGAGTGACAATGGAAAAATCCACCGACGCGAAGTTTATGAAAAGAAATATAAGCTCAACTCTATTTGGCTAGTACTTTGGCATGGAGTAAATTCACCTTGTCTAACACTAAACATGAACTTGTTTATCAACTGACAGTTGTAAATATTTGAACATTTCTACTAGAAGAAAAATGTGTGAAACTACAAGTTGAAAAGTATGGCGTTAAGGTGAGAAGGTTACATGTGTTATGTGTTATGTGGTATGGTGGAAATCGATACAAAAAAAAAAAAAATAATAATAATTAGTTTTTGATATACCGACAACAACTAATAGCGCTAAGTAATACTTAATTGTACCTGATTTTACCCCGAATAAATTTTATTTATATCCTCATTTTCGTTGTTGGTGTTTCCGACAGGGTAGGAGTGTGATGTAATGTAGAACGATTTTCCGTCATCCCTTGTCAAATTTGGTTTGGAGACAAACCGGTTTCGGCGTTGTGCCATCTTCAGTGTAATTTTTCGTTCTTTTTATTTATATACTTTGAGTCAATTGAATTTGAAATCATAGTGTCGCACAAATGAAGTGACCTACAGCTTTACGCGGCTTCGGAATGGCAAATACTTTTTATAAGCCAATTTTTCATGGCGGAAGCAACCATTGCCATTGCTTCTCAAATCGTGACCGCTATTCAAAGGTTTATAAATAAGGCTAACGCTTGTGAGTACATACCAGCTGAATAAAATAAGCTAAGATGATTAGATTTTACTATCATTCGATTTAAGTTTCTACAATTTCACGAAGTTACACATAAGTTACTCCATAAAGCCCCTGTAGCGCCCATCTCCACCTCCAACGTCCAGGGCGACCTTGTAGCGTAGCATAATCGGGAGGGTTTTAGAATTGGCTCAGGGCGCAATCTAACCTATTGTTAGTTATTCATCATTTACTGATGCCAAATCACATTGACAAGTTATTCGACAGACCAACACGTTAAAATAATAAAACAATTGATTTTGCTGAAGGAACCATGGACCTAAAATCAATTCGAAGTTTGGAAAATTGCGAAAATAGGTTTCGAAGAAAATTTGAAAATTTTCACTGTTGTGCCCTCTGGTGGAAGTTTTGGAAAAAAGTGCAGAAATGGATTCCTCATATCAAAAAGCATCTTATAACATGTTTTTATACAAAATGTAAGCGCTTCTTTACGATACTACAGCAAAATGCTAAGAAACTTATTTTTGCAATTTGGCAAACTCCAACTGATTTTAGATCTAGGTTTCTTCCCCAAATTTGCCTAAAATTACACGCATAATTGTTCTGTGCTATACGCGTTTAAATGCAAAGCCCTGTAGGTGAGGTTGCCAAATTTTAAATGAGAGATTACAAATTTTATCTACTTTTCATATCTAAACATCGATATTTGGGTATAAATGGATTGGGCTTCATGTGACACAGTGGGACGTTCCCATAGAAGCTGTGGCCAAAAGTAGTAACCGTACTTAATCTTCGTTGAAATTTTTTTCCGGCACGAATATGTGAAAAATGGTAAAAGTCGAAGGGCTGCCACGCCTACAGCTCTAGTGGGCGGATATAGAAAATGTTATCTGATTTTGATGAAGTTCAAAGTACATACTGGTTTTAACCATAAAACTATAACTGTTATATATCCACACAAGTAGAAAAATTTATTAAAATTACTTGCGACAAAATTATAATGTTTTCTTACAAATTTATTTTTTGGATATTATCTACTTTTTAAGCTCGTCCCATTACTTCAAGTATCTATTTTTATCAAAAATTATTTTTGGTTTGGGTTAGCTGGCTCTTTTGCTATAAAGTTGTGTAATTGCTTTTTTAAATCTCAGTTTTGGCATAAATGTTAGTTACGAGGTTTTGCGGAACCACGATGCGCGATTTTTCACTTTAAACGACGGCACGTATTTATGAAAATGAGCCTACATACAATTGACATTTCATTTACAAACGCGATGGTGTTTTTTTTTTTTATTGCGTGCCGTCTGCGAAGTTGTGATTTATTTGGACGCCGCGCTGGCGGTACTGGCGGTTTCGAGGGCCCACAAGTGTATGAACGCAGACAAATAAAAGCATACATACACCACGGCAGTTGTGCATGCACCACGCATATGCAAGTACCTACTACTTTTGAGGGCTTTTATTTATTTGTTGAACGATTTTTGCATTGCAGCATAGCGCGGCCCCAACCGTCGCCGCCAATGCTACCATTGCCGACGAAATCAATTGACAGCAGTAAAGGCTTATGAAATAAAAAATCAGCGGTTTTGTTTTGTTTTAAGCACCAAAAAAAAAATTAAATCGAAATCGAAATCGAAAAAATCACCGCAGTCCAGTTGTGCGCTCACCGCGCGTCCTGTTGAGTGAATACACCGCAGCGACGGCGACGGCGGCTCATGTCGAGGCCGCCAATCTAGAGTACAATAAATTACCAATTATATTTTCATTTCATAATTCTACCGGCTGATATAGCAGCCACTCAAAACGCAAATGAAATGAAGTCGCCACAAGCCAGTCAGGCAGTCAACCACCCGCGCATCTCAGCCACAGTCTGGTCAGTTTCGCAATCGCGGCTATTGATTCGCAAGCGTATGCGTGGCGCGTACACAGAAAAACGTCATAAAAAATATAGCTCCATGCATACATACATATGTACATACGCACATTGTTGATTCATTTACGTATTGCATCGCTGCATGTCGATTTAATATTCAGAAAAGCGCAAGGAATCAAATTAACTGCTTAATGAAAACCCTTTTTTTTAGTTGCACCACGCACCGCCCCGTCCGCTTGGCGCTCCACAGCGCTTGCCACAACGTACGCTTGAGCGTGCGTTTACATTTACATATATATTCATGTGAGGCGTGTGCATGCCCCACGGA
>NW_016196566.1:0-2906 GCF_001687245.7 Rhagoletis zephyria | reverse complement strand
GTAGCTTACGGCTATGTGCCTTAGCATGTTATTTAGTATTTCATTTGCGCAGATTACTTAAACGGACGTTTGATGAGGGCAACTGTTTCTGTGTGGTTACACACTTACACTTGATGTAGGCCCTTCAGAACCCTTTGGTCAAACAAACGAAATCCACAAATTTTGCCAGCTTGCTTATCAAATACTTTTTAAGGCTTGCTACTTGATTTGAATACCATTTCCACTTGACAGCTTTGAGTTGGGTTTCAATGTTTGAGACGAGATATATCTTAGTTTGGATTGCTCTTCGCTCTTTTTGGCATTGTTTTGCCTTGTAGGCTCATTTTAATTCTAAATCCTTACCGTTTGTACTGATATTTGAACGAGATTCTTAGGCTAACTGCTTGTCTGGTTGGTGTGTTAGTGTGTGTGTGTGTGTGTGTCCTGCAGCAATAAGGCGGCCAATTTTCCGTTAAGCACTAGNAGGCTCATTTTAATTCTAAATCCTTACCGTTTGTACTGATATTTGAACGAGATTCTTAGGCTAACTGCTTGTGTGGTTGGTGTGTTAGTGTGTGTGTGTGTGTGTGTCCTGCAGCAATAAGGCGGCCAATTTTCCGTTAAGCACTAGTATTTCACTGGTTAAAATTTGACTGGTCAGAATTGGACATTTGCTTGCATCGAAAAAGTCAGCCTTCGACCAGTCCCCAAGGAGCCGGCCTAGAGTTAGGCGAAAAGTAGAGTTTGGCAGTGACAGGGTGGTGTTGTCTTGCACTTCAATAAAAAAAATTTAAAAAACATTTGAACATTTAAAGTGAACATTTGAACACACATTTACATGCATGGCTGTAGCTCAGTGCGCAGAGATGCTTGCCACTATTTGTTAGCTCTCAGGAGGGTCCGGGTTCAAATACCGTCAGCAGCAACATGGTTGTAATATGATAAAATATTTTTTTTTTTTGTGTTTCCGAGATATGAAAACAGCATCTGTGAAGTGCAGAACGTAATCGTGTTCCAACGAAAAAAAGTTTAAAATTGGACTATTCCAGGACTATCTTACGGTCAGTGTTGATTGGACCGGTCCTTTTCCAATGACACGCCAATGCTAAAAATGGCAGTTGAGACCATTGGCAGGGGAATTATGAGGGACTAGTCTGGTAACAATGTGGACTATCTGAGGGCTAGCCTAGGGCGAGTCTGAATTGCTGCAGGGTTTGTGTGTGTGTGTGCATGTGGGAGAAAAGAGTCGTTTGTACATAGTTGTAGAGTCTTTCCGGGAATTGTTTATTCATTAAATACGTATGTATGTATGTTTGTGTATTATAATTTTACTTGTATAGCTTTGCGGCTATTAAAGTAGGCTTGCAACTGAATTTGCAGGAATATATTTGAAAGAATTTGGTACTTTTGATTTTGTGAATTTCTCGGGCAGCAAGCTTTTTATTGGGATAGGTTGTAGTGGCTATAAAGAGTGACTCCGCCTCACACTTAGGCCAATAGAAGGCTCATTGATATTGCGACGCTTACTCGAGATCAAACTAAAGTTATCTAGTGTTGATTTCCGATATCTCCGCAAGTTCTTGTAGAGCGGGTGTCTGTAGTCGGCTTTTGCTGAGTGCTGGGCATTCGCATATAAGGTGCTGTACACTCTCGTCTTCTTCTTCGCACCTGGCATGTCCGGCGCGTTCACTGCCAATTTCGAGGCATATGTGCCGATTAGCCTCGGCCCATTTTAACCCTAAGAGTACAGACGTGCTTTTTTTATAGTAAGATGGCCATGTAAGCCTAGCAATTTCACAGCAGTAGAGTTTTCCTTGCATTCGTTTGCTGCTTGTGTGGCGCTCTTTCTTACATGTAGCTTGAAAGTGGCCATTGGTATACCTACCATTCCTCGCCAGTTCGTCAGCTTTGGTGTTGCCCCCAATACCTCGGTGTCCCGGCAGCCATATGTGTTGTACTGTATAATGCTGGGCAATCTCGTTTGGAGACCTGCGGCATTCAGTAAGAGACTTTGTGTTGTCTACGCATGAGTCTAAAGCTTACAGGGCTGCTGGACTGTCAGAGAAGATAAAGACCTGAATTTTCTCATTGGGTCTTCTTACTAGATGCCGAGCGGCATCCTGGATAGTCAGCACCTCCGCCTGGTATATACTTCAGTGGTGGAGAAGCCAAGGAGAAAACTGCTCCTCCGACTTTTCCGCTGAACTTGGAACCTTCAGTATACATGTTTATATCGTTGGAGGAAAACTCGACATCTGCCAAGGAATCCATATGACAGGATTAGTTTATTGTCTATTGATGACTATAAACTGTCCGGGTTCAATAGGGGGTATCCAGTTTTACCTAAAGTTTTTACTAAGCTACTATTACTACTATTACTATGTACTTAGAGAATAGTAAAACCAGTCTTTATCCCAAAAAACGAGAAATCGGATTTTACACATTTTCGGCCTCTGAGTATGATATCGTTTTTACTAAAGGTGTTTGAAAAAACACATAATAGGGACGCATATGTACTAAACGGCTTAGTCACGCTTTTACCTCTGTCAAGTGCGAAAGATTATCATATCAGTATCAGTAGTTGGTAGGAGCTCCCTGTGGGACAACATAAATCGGACTTCAGAAATCGGTGTGCAGAATGACTAGGGGAAGTAGAGTAGATGACCTGATTTTACCTGTACCCAGAGGTATCACTATAGAAACGTCTCTAAAGTTTCAGTATTAAAGGTTTACTTCAGATCTCAAACCTTTGTGGAGAAATCACATCTTGCTGGAAATTACTCAAGTGCTGTCATTTTTCCGAATATGTCGGCGAACTGTCTATGAAACGCGAAGTCTATCATAAAAAAAATAGTTTCTTTCCCTATAGGCGCACGACACGGTGGGGTGCGATAAAGCCATGCGAGATAACGCCATATGGCTCTATC
>NW_016196565.1:0-2906 GCF_001687245.7 Rhagoletis zephyria | reverse complement strand
TCCACGCCAAATCATCGTGACACGCATCACACAAGCACATTTCGATTGCAACGCTTTATAACTGTAAATGGCTCTCTATAATCCATTGAATATGTAATAAAAATAAGCGAAAAAATGCGTGCATTTGAGAGGATGCTGAATACCCTCATGGCGATATCGCAAGTCCCCTGCATGTATGTAGCAGCATGTGGGTATAAATATACATATTAAAAAAGTATGGACAATGAGGGCGATAAAAGTCCAAGTGGAATCAGCGCTTTCAAACCATGACGGTAATATTTGGAAGATATTTAAAATCCAATCTGGAGTTCTCATTTTCGCACAAGATCCACTTAATGAACGCTTATAAAACAAATTTTGCTTTAAGAAAAAAGTCATTGCAAATATCGATGAAATGAAAAAGTGACATAAGCCTTACATTACATTTACATTGAGCCCAAATGCATCGTTTGGACTAGAGACTAGAAATGCGAAGCCAAATCACGCATTGATCGATACAAATTCGCGCTTCCAAAATGACGCATTTCAACGTATTTAAACAAAATCACGAAGCAAATGCCGTATTTTTTTATTAAACACATTCAAAAAAAAAAAGCTTTTATTTGTTTTTGACATTTGGAATTTTGCGAAATCAAAACAAACCCAGCTAAATAAATGAATATATCTTTTATATTTGGGCATACAAATTGTTAATTTTTACATACATATGTAACTTTGCACATTTCTAATCTAATCAAAGAATAATTTGCTTTTTTGTGTCCAAACGTGTTAGGAATGTAGGGGATGCAGTCTGACAAAAACTTAGCGAATTTTGCCTTGCGTACTTAGAGAGATAATTAAAGAAATTGCGAAATGCAAACGAGTACAATTTTAAACCTGTGCATACTATTAGAAAACCAGCATCCACAAACGTAGTTTCCTACAGTTTACTTAAACCTACTTCGTAAGCTCGGATTTTTCAGTTATTAAAACTCCTTCTCGTTCCTGGAAATGTACTTTAGTTTACCCCCAGGGTCTATGTATGTATGTTCTAACCCATATGAGCGTGCTTACAGTTAACTGTGTGCAAAAAAAATTTTAATACCTTCATACATCTACACTGGCGATCAAAAGTGACTGCATTGTGTTTTTTCTTAAAATTTGCAACGTTTTTCAAGTTAAATTTTTTTTGTTATTTTTTTACCAAAATATGGTTCATGCTTTAATTAAAAGCACAAAAGACAAAATTTGAAACTTTATACAGAACTTAGAAAAATTCAACAAATTTTCGTCTAAATTTTGAACTTTTTGTTTTGAATTTTTAGAAAAATTTTGGGTACCCAGATAGATCGGTTTTTTAATTCGAGGGCATAAAACCGCAAAATTCGCCGGAAAAAAAAAATTATTAGTAAGCAGCGCGATTTTTTAGCCACTTAAAACTTATACTTGTTTCACTAGAACTACATAACGGCCCTATCTGCGTACCCAAAAGTTTTCTAAAAATGCAGATTAAAAAGTTCAGAATTAATGTAGATGAAAATTTGTTGAATTTTTCTACGTTCTGTATAAAGTTTGAAAGTTTGGCTTATGTGATTTGGATTAAAGCATGAACCATATTTTTATAAAAAAGTAACAAAAAAATTTTAACTTGGAAAACATTGCAAATATTAAATAAAAAGCACCTTGCACTCACTTTTTATAGCCAGTGTATATGTATGTATATACATATTTTCTCGGTTTTTTACACATTTCCTCCCCATTCGACTTTGGAGTTTATGTCACTAGCAACCGATGGATACTCGTAAGAATATCCTTTTTTTCCTTTCCTTTCGCTCATCAAAGCATAGTCGATCGTTTTGTGATTTCATTTCTCTACAAATAAAGTGCGGAGTTTTTAGTGCAACTCCAGTTAAGATAAACTACCTTCCTTTATTAGGTATGGTTTTTCTGACATTCATACAAATACAAGCATACATACATACTATGTACTTAAAGTCCATCGATGTGTTTCCAATATCCTGGCACTTTTTATTTCGCAGCATCCATTTTATTGCTATTTTAAAAGTTTTTATACTCACTCACATTTAAGTCGATACTAATGATTTCTGCAGCTACACCGGCTTGGTTTCCTCGAAAATAGCCAGCTGCTCCGACCGTTTATTTTTGCTGAAGTTTTTCTGAATTTCGGCGTAGTGCTCAACTTATTCTTATATTTTTGACTGAAATATTTAAGGATTCCTTCCGTGTATCACAATGATATATTAGTTAAAATTTCGATTACAGATTTATTATAGTTGTCCAGCTGCCAGCATTTATCTGCTCACCAGGTTGGAAACTTAAATTTTTTTTTTATTTTAATTGTTTTACAGCATCTCTTTAAGAGGTAATATTAATGAAAGACAAGTTATAAATGAGGAAAAGGAGAGAAGTGATTTTTATAACGAATATGTAATGCCTTTTTAGTTGAAAAGTGTTTCAGATGGCATTACCACATCAATATTTCTATTTTATTGTTACCAATTTCGGCTGTTGGCTTTTCGTCTTTAATAAAGTTCTGTTCTCCATCTTTCTGTAAGTTTGTATTCTTACTTTCTACAAAATTTATTTGGTAGCTGCTGGACTCTCACACTTAACATTTACCATCAACATGCTAATAATTTTTTCAATCACGTCTCTTACTCCCAGAGTACCAGTTGCAATACCATTGCGGAAACACCTGCATGGTCTCCATACTTTAGTACACCAGGCCCATGGGATATTTTTCTTGGAGCTAATGTTTGTGGTTTCATTCTGGAGGCTAGTATCGTGAGGGGTGTGATGACCAACCAAAAGCACAACGCACCCGTTTAGGTTGGGTTCTGTTTTTACCGGCCAGCCGAGGTTCTTCAGCAGTACGGCGATCTCAGTCATTTCATGCTAAGATTTGC
>NW_016196564.1:0-2906 GCF_001687245.7 Rhagoletis zephyria | reverse complement strand
TGAAGTGCAGAACATAAGCGTATTCAAACGAAAAAATTGGCAACCAAAAGTTTGGTTAATGTAAACAAAAGTGTGGTTAATATTGGCATTAAAGGCATTGTTAATATTAACCAAAAATCACGTTGAAATCAAATTTGAATTTGGTAATATTAACCAATTTTTCGTTGATTTTTCGATCATTGTATAGAAACCCGCATTAACACGAATAATAATGTTAGCCTAGTGATCCAACAGAGAATCAATCTTGCCAACAAGTGCAACTGAGAAGTGCTATCCTCTCTCGACCTATATGTGGACAATGAAAAGATCTGATGAGGCGGCCCTTGAGAGTTCGAGAGAAAACTTCTGCGAAAGATTTATGTGCCTATGAGTGTGGAAGATGGCGAATGCCTCAGATGATTAGCTTTTAAACGACAAAGCTATGATGTAGCGGATTAAAATACAGCCGCTCCGTTGTCTCAGTCTTGTTGTATGAATGGACACAAACGCTCCACGCCAGAAAATATACGGCGCAGATTCCGCTGTTAGAGCAGAGAAAGCCTCCTGTGCGATTGGAAGTTCAGATGGAGAATTTTTCTCAACATAGCATTTCCAATTGTTGAATTGTTGAGTAGCGGGCTTTGTTGGACTATGTCAAATCCCTTAAACGCTTAGAGCGCCTATCAAGAATAATGAATATCCTACCTTTCAATGCTTTAAAAGATCTTTTCTAGTATGCAGTTAAAAGATAATGTTATGTTCAATTTGTAACTAAAAAACAATGTAGGTATTCACACTTCCCTGTAACAGAACAGAACCAAGTGGATTATTTCTTTGTAAAGGGTTGAAAATTAAGGATTTGTTTAACTACTTAATTTTTGTTCCATTAGGGTGGTCCAAAAATGCTTGGGAAAGAAGTAAAGTCCCCCTAGGATTTCTATATCGAAAAAATATACCAATGTTTTTTTTATTTATTTTATTTTCAGTCCCAACCTACCTTGCAAAAAGGGCAACCTACGTACCAAATTTCGTTGAGATATCTCAATTTTCGCTCGTGTTATCATGTAGACGGACAGAAGAATGGACAGACAGACATGGCTTAATCGATTTATGTTTTCATTAGGGATGTCGGAAAAACATCGATGCATCGAAAATATCGATGTTTTGCCTCGATGCATCGAAAATTTTCCACTCGATGTATAAATAGTCGATGTATCGATGTTTTTTGAAAATTTACATCTACGGTTTATTGAACCGTATGCCGAATCAAAGAAAAACATCGATATATTTTTGCCACTGACATCCCTACTTTTCATTCTGAGCATTTATGTATGTATTTGTCTATATCTATCGCGATTCGTTTTGGCTGTTACAAATAACCGTTATGTGAACAAAGTTATAATAGGGGACATTTTTCGCCAAAACGGTGGGAGTCTTGCTTAGTACCTTCCAAAAAAATTGTCTCAATACAAATAAGGCGCACACTGGTCTACCAGTAACTTGCTTACATAAATGCAGATGTTAACTCGATGAGGGTCTTTGTTTCTTGTTATTTCTATTTATTATTTGACTATTTACACGAAGCGTTCTGACATCGTTTAGTTGTCAGCTTTTTTTGTAATACGAGTATCCTTACCTCACATTAACTTTTAAATGTACATATTTAGCGCTATAATAACAGCGTGACAGCGGCGAGGAAATTGTGAACTTATTCTTGGTACTTTAAAGCTGAATTCTGTATTTGAGTTTCCGTACCGCCTATCGCGATGCCCCCATAGCATCAGCGTCAACATCAGATCGTACAAGAAAGCTTAATATATATATATGAAGATATCTGCAAAGATTNGTATATATGTACATATGTTCATATATTGTACTTTTAATAGAAAGAGTAAAAAACAATGAAACTAAAATAGATAAAGAGTAAATGAAGTAGAAAAAGTTCACCAAGCTAATGGCTTGGCCTATGCACAACCAAACATATGCATATGGTTGCACACTTGCTTGCTTGAAACAGCTTGGGATGGTGAGTGACTTTAGGTAAGTCAAGCGAGCAGCTTAGCAGCGTGTGAGCGGGTGAACAGCGTACTTATATATGTATGTATGTACATACATAGTTGCAGTACGGCGTACATATGTGCACGCGCATCAGGCACTCCCTCTCAAACATGCTTGGCGCAGTTTTCATGAAGAGATTGTTGTGCTGGTGCGATTGTGTGGACCACATCCAGATGATCAACCGCTGAGATTAGAATCGTCGCTTGCGGTTGACGTCTAATACACCCCTACCTTAACTTGGTTCCACTTGGCGGCTGCAATTTTTCGTGTACTTGCTACAGCCTTTCACGTTTACCCGTACTATGTTTGTCTTTCACATCTTGCAGTTACCTTTGCTTGAAGTTGTCTTCTTTTGGGTTTATTGTTAGTAGTATGTCCCTCTGACCAAAGTAGTGGCCTAATGTGTTTTATCTAAGCAGTTGTTGTTGTTGTTGCTGTTGATGGTGAGGGCGCAGCATCTCACGAAACAGATTGCCATTTTCAACATAAATAAATAAATACACAGCTTATGTAAGTACATACATATGTTTATATGTGTGTGTATAAAAACTGTACTAACTTATATTTATGCATGTTCACATCTCTATAACGGGGAAAACGTTATTTTCATATCTTTTTGTGTGTATGTATGTAACTTTAATGCCAGCGGTTTGAAGTTGCTTTTCATTTATTGAATTAGATATCCTAACATTAAAAAGCTCATTTGGGCCGTGCCCTCTATAATACGCGCAATTGCGTTTTCATGAAGCAAAACATTGACTTCGTATTCTATTTAAGCATAGTAAATCCTGATTATGCCAAATATCATATAAGAAACAAATACAAAGCCAACATACTTGTGTGCAAATAAGTTATGTATTAACAATTTG
>NW_016196563.1:0-2906 GCF_001687245.7 Rhagoletis zephyria | reverse complement strand
TATTTTATTAGCAATATTTTTAGCTGGCTGCGTGCGTTTTTTGCCTTTTGCTTTTCTGTTTTCGTTTTTATTTTTTAGTGGCTGCAGTTGCTTTTAGTTGTTGTTATTGTGGTTTTATTGCTTTGCATTTTTGTAGCATTTGCTATTAGCCTTGCCGAGCGCATTAAACAATCGCAAAACAAAGTTGAAGGCAACAACCGCGCAGTCGCTCATATTTTTATTGGCTACCTCAGTTGCAGCATGCCGCAATAAGTATTTATGTGCAGAATCGTGAGGTAATGCTAAACGTATTTGTTATTGTTGTGCAGACATTTGCAGCCAGCCAGGCTGTCCATGCCGTTCACAAATCCCACCTTGGCAGACTTTTACACGTCAGCTACAGCGACGAACTGTCTGCGATCGCAACCAGTCGGCTGCTGTTGCAAGGATATTTTTTTTTTCTTTTAATTTCCTTTACGTTTCTTTGCACTATTCCCCGCCACCATAATGATTGTGATTGGTATTGTAGCGCCTATAATTCCAACTCCAACTGCAACTGGTTGATTTCCAAGAATGAGCGCTTACATATGTATCTACATACATACATACAAACGTTTGCCAGCAATGACTTGCAAGTTGCAACAGCGACTAGCAAGCAAGGAAATATATGTATATGTACACATAACTCGTCTCCAATTCCTAGAAAAATCGCACTGTCAATGTTTGCTGCACTGATCACTGCGATCGTTGGTGCTGCACATGCATTGCTAGGCATGTGTGTGCTACCTATGCTGCTCTTTAAATGTTGGCACTTAGTAAAGACGCATTGCTGCTGCTGTAGTGTATGCACTGATACTCTATACTCTTGCCACATTAAAGTTGAGTTAATTTATCAAATGACAATGCCCAGTTCTGCCATTCTTGCAATCGGTTTAATCAACCAGTTATACTATGTAGGTTTAAAACTGTAAACGAGCACTTTGTTGCAAGCCTGTTTTTATTATTGATCGTATTGTGTCGTTTCCATGAAGTCACTGCTACAGCAGGCAATCAATGTTGTAATGAGGGGGAGTGCATTTTAATTTAAAGGTGTTAAGTAAAACAGAAACCAGTATCTATCTGGCTACCGTAGTGGAGAGTCTACAAATGTATTGGCAGCTAAGGTACTTAAGATGGATCAACAGGAATGCCATTCATAGAAAGTTCTGAAATGATAAATGCAGCTAGTGGAAAGATATTTTTTGAAGTGAAACTTCTTTAGCGGCAGTTAGTTGGTTTGGAGTAAATTGACTAATTCAGCGGAAATGGTGCAACGGAAATGATGCAACGGAAATGGTGCAACGGATGAGGATACGGATAAAAGTAAGGATGAAGATAGAGGAAGAGAGATTAAAATAAAGGTAATTATAGAGAAAAGGATATAGTAGATGGATACACAGAGACTCAATCTGTGAACTATTTTGGGATTTTAGAAATTTTCGGGATTATCGATATTGGGAATCGATATAATAATCGATATTTTTATCGCTTTTATTATCGATTTTGTTATCGAAATTTGTATCGATATTGTTATCGATTTCGCTATCGATATCTTCGGAACCCATCGATATAATAGTCGATATTTGTATCGATTTTGTTATCGAAATTTTTATTGATTTTGTTATCGATAATTTTAACGATTTTCTTATCGATATTTTTAACGATATTGTAATTGGTTTCGTTATCGATTTTGTTATCGATATTTTTATCGATTCTGTTATCGACATTTTTTTGATTTTTAAATCGATTTTTCTACCAATATTTTTATCGAATTTGCTATCGAAATTTTTATCGAATTTGTCATCGATTTTGTTATCAATATTTTTATTGGTTCTGATATCGATTTGTTATCGGCAGAGTGTAAAGGTAAAGGAAAACCGAATAACATATACATTTATTTATGAGAACGAACAGGGTCTATAGATCCCTACCTCTGACAGAAAAAGACAAAAAATATAACCTTAAGCAAAAGCAGATGCATGTGTATTTATATTGGTTATGAGACAAAATAGATATGTAACGTAAGTTTCACTTCTCCAGTGTTGCCCAGGCGCATTTACTTTTTTATATTAACAAAGGGTGTTGTACAATGGCTGGGCTTTAAAAAGCTCTGCCCGCGGGCGCTGTTTTGATCCTTATTGACATACGCGCATAGTGTTAACAAAAAAAGCTTTTACTCCATGCCCGTCTATAAAATAAGTATAGAAAGCTTAAAAAAGCTCTGCATGCGTTTCAAAGGCTACCAACTTGATTATAATTCAATAATTTTTGAACTCACGCTTCCTAACCGTAGGCTTAAAAACCTAAAATAAACTCATTAAAAAGCTTGAAAATATTTTTTCTGTTTGATAAAACATATACGGGCTTATAAAAGATCCTATTCTTAAACTAGGTTTGGGGTTTAAACTACGTGTCAGTCATTGGCGGACCCATGGGGACACCCCCTACCTTTACTACTACTACTTTAATACATAGACGCCATATTATACATACATATGCGCCATATTAAAACACACCCCGTGCGTCCGCCACTGACAGACACGTAGTTTAACACCCAAAACCCCCCCGCCGGATCCGCCACTGCCTCAAGTGATTTATTTAAACTTGCACACCTTACATTGGGTCCGATATGAAGTCAGTGAGACATAAAATAAATGAAATAAATGATAAAATATGTTTCTTTTTGCCAGCGGTCGCATCTCGCACCCAAAAGTCAATCCTCCCAGTATACTTCTGCTATGAGAGGACTACTCATAAAAAAACCATTTGTCCTTCAGATGCTCAGAGGCGGCGCAAAACTGTAGGCCACTACATACACCACAAAATGAGGGGCAAGTTGGAATCACGCACACAATATATTTTAAACAACAACATGAACAATAACGATC
>NW_016196562.1:0-2906 GCF_001687245.7 Rhagoletis zephyria | reverse complement strand
TAAACCAAGTGCCCCTAGTACTCCAGAATCTGCGAATATGCGCCCGGGGTCGTCCGCACTTGAGGAGGGAGGAGCTAACGCAATACTTCACATAAGNTACTCGCTTTTAAAATTTCCGAAAGAAGGAAGCCGAAGGACCCTCAAGGGGTACTCCAGAATCTGCGAATATGCGCCCGGGGTCGTCCGCACTTGAGGAGGGAGGAGCTAACGCAATACTTCACATAACTCCACATAAGAATGACGGTAACCAAACACCCCACACGCGCAGCTCAGCACTTCATACAACTCAACATAAAGAAGATGGTAATACAACACCTTACACGCGCAACCAAAAAGCTGGACAACAAATTCCAGAGCAGCGACTGGCGTTTCCGTGGGAAACGCCTAATCAGCAAAATACCTGTCACGTTGACAGCACTCGGGCTTAACTTTTAGGTTTAGCTTTAGAATTAAGAGAATTTGTAAAATTAGTTGTTAAACTCATATCAACAAATAAAGACCGGTCTCGTCCGGAACAATTTTTTTTGTAACCTACCGAGCCGGATAGTTTAACTTATACAAGGCATGCACAGCGGTGACAACACATACACACATACATGGTATGACATAATACACTAACCGCGCGCTGTGATGTTGATTCAAACTCAACATTTGAAAACACCTTTACATGTATGGCTGTACCTGAGTGTGCAAAGACGCTTGATACAATTGGTTGCGGCCAAGAGAGTCCGGGTTCAATTACCATCAGACGGAACATAAAATTATTTTTATTTTCTTAATTACGAAAAAGCATCTGTGCACGTCACAACCACATATTTTGTAACGTATATACTCAAATTTGAAACGAGTTGGGTTGGTGCTCTTCCATATGCGTATTTCTTTCAATTTAGCACATTTTTTTTATTCAAAAGTTTTTTCCCCTTAGTGTTGGAATGTGAGTTTATGACATTCGATACGATACTAGGGTTCTGGTATTCGATTCGAAAAAATGTCGTTTTAAAACTATCGAGTAGAAAATATAGGAACATAGGGCACCTGTGGCCAAGAGAGGTGCACATACACTCACTATCCCCGCGATCTATTATGAAATTTCTGGAGTCTCTGGGGATGGTCGACGTAACAATCTATCTATCTATCTGCATTAATACATATAATTAGGGCTCGGAATCTTATACAAATGCATGTTTTTACTGGGCATCTTCAAATGGAAATGGTTAAGTTATCTTTACGAATCATGAAATTTCCTTCAAAATTGCATTCAATGGTTAGTGCATATTTTTACATATTTTGCAGTAAAAGCAGTTTTGCATATTTTGCAAAAAATGTGTTTCGCATATTTATTGCGCATATTTTAGTATATTTTACAATAAATGCATGTGGTTTTTGCATAGTTTTACTTTTTTTGATTTACATCCATTTAAATTTAATGCGACAAAAGAATTAGCTATAAATTTCTAACAAATATTTACCTGAACTAGGTTTTGAATTGCTGACTGCAAAATAGCATAAGCAACACTTTTTTGCTTTTTAAGGCAAGTAGCTCTTTATCATTTTCAATGCATTTGCAATTGCTTAGCTACGAACAGTGTCGCCAGTAACCGGGTTAATAAAATCCCGTCTAAATACAACCTAAATCCCGTTTTATACTAAAGATATACGAGAAATCCCGCACTGTATGTATCTAATAGGGATGTCAATTTTCGGGGTTTTGTCGATCCCGGGATCCCGGGATAGTCCCGAAATTCAGGCAAAAAGTACAACACATCTGTGATCATCCTATTATAGTATTTTAAATCAGATTGATATAACAAAAAAAGTACAATTTATTGTAATTCATTTACATATTTATTAAGGCGATAAATCAGTATTTTCAATCAACAAAAAACAAACATAAAATTTGACAAACATATATGTATGTATGTATGTACATATCCTCATTAATTTATAACATAGTTTTTGTACTACAAGTACAAATGCATATACGGTCACTCACAGAAATATTTTGCATAGATTTTTTTTGCAATATTCACAATATTTTTCATGGTATTTTTTTTGTTAATTTAAAAAAATATATATGTATGTGCAATTTTGAAGTTGCTAAAACATCCCGTTGACATTTTATAGTTTTTTTTTTACCACAAAAAAATTCGTTATAAGGAAGAAAATGCCCAACATCGTCAGTAAAAAAAATTAACTAGCAACTTTAAAATTGCACTTTATTGTATTAAATTAAATGGGATATAAAACTGCATAATAGAATTTTTTGTAAAAATTAGTTTGATATTTTTATGATAATTTGGTGAACTTAAACCAACTTTCTCTAAAGGGCGAAATTTTGATTTACATGGTTTTTGTTGTAAAATGAGCTATATATTTTTTTATTTAACAAAAAAATACCATGAAAAATATTTTGAATATTGCAAAAAAAATCGATGCAAAATATTTTTGTAAGCGACTGTATTTGGTACAGCAGTAACTGCCTATGTAACTATACCAATTTTTTAAATCACTGTTTGAGATCAATTTAAAATATTATCAGTATATTTAAGTAATAATAAAAAAGTTAACACATTTAAGTAAAAAATAAATATATGAGTGCATCACCTATTCCATTTTGAGCGAAGCAAAATTATTCCTTCTTTTGATGGAAATGCGATCCTAAAGAAATTATAGCATTAAGGGTTGCAAAAAATTCTTGTTTTGCCCTTGAGAGGGGATATTTGTAATAAAAATTTAATTGGCTAACAAAAAAATTGTTTCCAGCAATCGCGGGATTTAAATCGACTAATCCCGGGATATTCGGGACTTAAAAAAGACCGGGATCCCGAAATCCCGGGATTGACATCCCTAGTATCTATTCTACATAAAATGCTTTCGAATGAAAAATACAAGTATGTATATACATT
>NW_016196561.1:0-2906 GCF_001687245.7 Rhagoletis zephyria | reverse complement strand
TTTAAAAAAAATAATGTGCGAAAAGAAATTCAAGTAAAAAACTTTGCATGCATTGCGAAAAATTCTCTGTGCCAATACTTTGATCCGGCACTATAAATATTTATTAGTTATAATTCCATTCAATAAAAGAACTACAATAATTTGAATTAATTAATTGCCTCTATTTTTAGCATTCAAAAACAGTAGATNTAAAAATATTCGCATACGAATGCTTTTTCGATCCGTTTACGACTGTTCGTAGGCGATGCACAATTTAAAGCGAAAAAGTGCTGGAAAAAGAGTCGTAAACGGCTATCATAAACGATTTTTAATCCGGTTTTTCTTCGAGAAAATATCCAATTACGAGCGTGTTTACGATGATTTTGCTGGCTGGGGATAGAGTGTTAGGAAGTATTTAGATGGAAAAGTTAGAATATTTTTGAAGTTTTAGAAGAGAGTTGCCATCTGTTTAAAAAGTTAAATTCAAACTATTTAATAAGTTAAATAAATTGACAACAGATGCGCAACAGATCGAAATTGCCTTGAAAAGGCTTTGTTTTTAACCTGCATGTAGCAGGGTTGCCATCGGTTTTAAAAACTAAATTCAACTTTAATTAAGTCAATTAGATAGTTGAAGTGTATATCACAATGGGGGGTCAGATGAGAGTTTTAAGAAGGTTTTAGTTTTAAAATATTTTGAAGAGGGTTGCCATCAGTCTGAAAGGTAGAATTTAGTTAGATCAAATTTTGTGAAATATTTATGTATGAGTGTAAACGTAATTATTATCAAACGTTTAGCTTGAACATTTAGAATATATTTGAGGTCTTTGAAAAGGGTTGCGACCGGCTTAAAAAGTAAATTTCAAATTATTTAATAAGTTAAGTGATTTGTTAAAAGAAGTGTATCAATTGAANTTGATCCGGCACTATAAATATTTATTAATTATAATTCCATTCAATAAAAGAACTACAATAATTTGAATTAATTAATTGCCTTTATTTTTAGCATTCAAAAACAGTAGATAAAGCAGTGTTGAAAAACGCTTTTTAACGTAAATTAATCGTTTACGAGACTCGTTTACAATTAAAAAACGGACTTAAAAATATTCGCATACGAATGCTTTTTCGATCCGTTTACGACTGTTCGTAGGCGATGCACAATTTAAAGCGAAAAAGTGCTGGAAAAAGAGTCGTAAACGGCTATCATAAACGATTTTTAATCCGGTTTTTCTTCGAGAAAATATCCAATTACGAGCGTGTTTACGATGATTTTGCTGGCTGGGGATAGAGTGTTAGGAAGTATTTAGATGGAAAAGTTAGAATATTTTTGAAGTTTTAGAAGAGAGTTGCCATCTGTTTAAAAAGTTAAATTCAAACTATTTAATAAGTTAAATAAATTGACAACAGATGCGCAACAGATCGAAATTGCCTTGAAAAGGCTTTGTTTTTAACCTGCATGTAGCAGGGTTGCCATCGGTTTTAAAAACTAAATTCAACTTTAATTAAGTCAATTAGATAGTTGAAGTGTATATCACAATGGGGGGTCAGATGAGAGTTTTAAGAAGGTTTTAGTTTTAAAATATTTTGAAGAGGGTTGCCATCAGTCTGAAAGGTAGAATTTAGTTAGATCAAATTTTGTGAAATATTTATGTATGAGTGTAAACGTAATTATTATCAAACGTTTAGCTTGAACATTTAGAATATATTTGAGGTCTTTGAAAAGGGTTGCGACCGGCTTAAAAAGTAAATTTCAAATTATTTAATAAGTTAAGTGATTTGTTAAAAGAAGTGTATCAATTGAATTGGGTTTGAAAAGGCTTTATTTCAGAGATATATTTAAGAGGGTTACCACGTTTATTGAAATACTAAGTATTACAGTGTCAAACGAAAGAAATTTGAAAAGACCTTAAATAGGGTAGCCACCTGTTAAAACATAGTTATTTATACGCAAATTTCATGAAATATTAAAATATGAGTGTCAACGAAAGAGTTTTAAGAAAGAATTAGTTTGAAAATATATTTAGTTATTTGAAAAGTCATATTTATATACGGATTTAGAAGAAATTTAGCACTTGGATCCCTTACAACGCCGACATGTGTTTTTTTGGTTTCACCCTGTTCATAAAGTTAGATACAATTTTGACGTTTTGGCTCCACTAATTTTCCGAATGTTTAACCAAACAATTGAAAACACTTTCTATACTTTATTTTACTGTGCTACATAGTCACAGCAACAACTGTAGCATACGTAATATGAATGAATAACCGAATGGCTTACTTCGGTCGTTTGAAGTACAAAACCGCGTATCAACAAAATGCAAAACCGTGTATGTGAGGTTGCATAAATTATTTTCTAGCGAGTAAAAACACTCATATCGCATTTATGGCTAGTGTATTTAAGGACGAATGGTTAAGGCTTGAGCCAAGAGCTTGTGTGAGCAAATCCAATTTTTGGCAAAAAATATTAGTTACGCGGTTTTGCGGAACGACGGTACGCGGTTTTGTACTTTAAACGACGATATGTATGTACATTAGGGTGCATCACCAAAAAAAGTTTCCGTCGGAATTATAAAACTTTCGTATCTCAAGACTTCCACCAAAATATTCCAGAAAAATATTAATATTTACATGAGCTAGATGGATTTGAAAATACCCCAAAAATCTCATTATTTTGATTCCGTTGATACAATTTTTAAACATTTTTATGCAGACTTTTTAAGCTTGCACGTTTTCTATTGAATGATGTGATTTTTTAGAAAAAAAAAATGTTTTTTGAAACTTATTTTATTAAAAGAAAAGCTCACTTAAATTTAAATTTTCCGAAATATTTTGGCGGAGGACTTAAAATATAATAAAGTTTATATTTCCGATGAAAAACAGTACCAGTTTTTTTTTGTGTATGGAGAGTGATGCACCCTAATGTACAC
>NW_016196559.1:0-2906 GCF_001687245.7 Rhagoletis zephyria | reverse complement strand
GTCATGAACGAAACAGTACGAATAGCAGACAAAGAAGAAGTGGCAAAATGCCATAAAAAAGATAAACAAAATTGCGAGCATTCATGTAAAATTGTAAAATAAACACTATATATTAGTTTATTATGAGAAATATTAGAAAACAAAGTTAAGTAAATGTGGCAGGCGTGACCAAAAGCAACCAAAAGTTGCCTAATTGGAAAAGATGGGGACAAAAATATCTAAATCAAATTGAAGTGATTTTTTGTATTCTATTAAAAATTTGATTGCACGCATATATTGCTGAATATCATAAAGGAATTAATAAATAATAAAAATTTAGTTACAATTTTAGTGAATAGGTGTTAAAAATAATGCTATTTTGTCGGCAGGAACTATTCGACTTCTGTGCCCAAGCCACAGCAAACAGAAAAGAAAAATTGTCGCTCATCAACGATTTGTCTGAAATATCGTTATTGAAACTCGCCACTGAACACTTAGGGCCGGTTACTCAATGTCTGGTTAACACTAATCTCCGGTAAAACATCGTTATCGACGTTACCGACTCCATGTTATATGCATGGAGCCGAACACGTCGATAATGATGTTTAAACGGAGATTAGTGTTAACCAGACATTGAGTAGCCGGCCCTTAGTTTGTAAAAAATCACCCTTTTTCACTTAATTGTTAGTTTGTTGCTCTTTGTGGCAAATTTTCGTTTCGCTTATGACGTCACATCAAAGCAGCCGACTGTCAAACTCAAACAGAAAAGATAGCGGAAAAGTTGAGGGCGCAATCGATAACATGTTATAGGCATGATGTCGAAAACGTCGAAAATGATGTTTAACCGGAAAGTAGTGATAACCAGACATTGAGAAACTGGCCCTAAGTAAAAATACTATCAGCTGATTGCCAAAACATACCTACAGCTGAGATCACCTGTTTTTTTGGCATCTACCCTTGTCTTTTACAATTTCTTTGATTTCTATTACAATTTATTCCATTTCTATTACAATTTATTCAAAATACACTAACACTGAACCAAAGACATCAATACACTAACCAAAAACACACCTACAGTCTTAAAAAATACCAGAAAATATGGTAAGGAGAAGAGTTTTCGTTACTTATGGAACCGTAACTCTAGGTGCACATTGCATCCGATAGGCCGACCGATTTCGGCCAACAATTTGACCGTCCGAACTGATGCGCACACTTAACCAGATTATTTGCCGACCGTATTTGTAAGCACAAATTCAGTTTTCATTTCAATTTTGTAAGCGGTGAAATATACTCTAAACATGCGATTTTATAGGTAATTTTTTTGTTTTGCACCCAATAAGTTAATTTTTCGCAGTCCATTTTGGTACATTTCACCTGACATCGGGCGAGACGTCAACGTGTGAGAGCGCTCATATAATCACAAGGGTTTATTCATATCGCCGGCATATAGCCGATATCGGCCGAGCACAATTCGGCCAAGCCGGCTGCAGTGTGCGCGTAGCGTAAGATGCTAGGAATGTCGGGAAACCCTTGATGTATCGAAAATATCGATGTTTTGCTTCGATACATCGAAAATTTTAAATAATCGATGTACCCTGTAAAAAACGGCTGACCATATCGAAAAGAAACTATCGATTGTACGATCGCATAAATAGGTACATACATACCTCCATCTAGGGATGCAAATTTTCAAGCCAACATCGATACATCGATATTTCGATGTATCGTAAACACTAACATCGATGTCGAAAAAAATCGCCCTAAAACTATCGATACATCGATACTTTTTTAATAAGTATGTTACAGGTACTTCATGATTTGCGGGTTTTTACAGGAAGCTGTTAACGTACGCCACCTTCCATAAGGTTTATTAATGGCGAAAACCGCTTTACTTGTAAAACCTGCAAATCCTGAAATACCTGGAACTGACTTAATGCTTGTTAAAATTTCAAGAAAAACCTAGTGTCCATCTAAACTGTTACATTGTTAACATTTCAATGGGTGGTTTTTTGAATTTAATTAGATTTCCTTCCAATGCCATAATAGATTTGCTGTTTACGCGCAGATAATACTTACACTCACCTTAAGTCGTATTGAAATACAGTAACTACGTCATGGAAATCGCCTATGTTCAACGTTGCTAATTGCTTTTATTAAGTACATAGCTGCCATCACCCGTAATACGCTTACTCAAAGGGCTCCCACGGTCAGTAATTATCACGATATTTGGATCGCGATCCATATCGATGGATTGATGGATCGCGCACGAATGCTACATGTTCAATATTTATCGCGTCAGTATTTGCATATTTTTTTTTGCTGAACGCTTATTATGACGCAAGAAAATATTTTTATTTTGTACGTATAATTTACAGATAATGCATTCCACAATTATTTTAAGATTTGTTTAATTTGTTTTGAAAGATTTTAAGCCCCGAGAGTGAAGGCAGAGCCGATGTTTACATTATGAGAGTAAAAGATGTACTGAAGAAATGTATGGTTCGCGTTTTGAAAGTGCTACACGTTCAATATTTATTGACGGTATTGCGATCCGCGATCCAGATTTCAAAATTTTTAGAAATTTTGCGATATGGATCACGATCCATCAATACTGCATACTACACCGTCAATAAATATCGCGATACTTGGTTCACGTCAATAAATACTGACCGTGTGACAGAGCCCAAAGAATATAACATAAAGATGTGAACGCAATGGCAATTTTGAACCGAAACTAAAGTCGATGTTTAAAACATCGTTAAAATTGTCATCGATATATCGCCAATTTTAAGCTGATGCCAGATAAAACTTTGTAGCTTTGCGTGACATTTATAACTTTGCCAGCAAAGCGCCAGACGCAAAAGGTATGCCACAATGAACGCCAAGAAAACAATGTTGTACCGCTTTTTTACTCATCAAAGTTGCTG
>NW_016196558.1:0-2907 GCF_001687245.7 Rhagoletis zephyria | reverse complement strand
GAAATAAACTTTTGCATGAGGATGTTTATGTAAATAAAAACCGGTTTACAGAAACCAAAAAAGTTAACTACAAGTTGGGTGTTTTTATCAATTGATAATTTTTCGTGTATCTACATACATACAGTTCCCCACAGAAGAAAAGGTTCATAATGATTTTCAAACTTTAACTGTTTGGTATAGGCATTTAAATAAGTACTAGATTCCTACCTTAACTTATTTGGGACAAATATTAGGTATACAATTATTATGGTTTAATATTCTGTATTTAAAATTCTGTATTCAAAATTCAATATTCAAAACTCTTTATAGCAAAATTCTGTATAGAAAAGTCGTAAAGCCATATGGATAAATAAAACAAGTGCGCACTTTTTTATTTATCCATATGGTTCTTCGATTTTTCCGTACAGAATTGCGTAAACCAACCTCCTTTTCTTTATCCATAGGCTTCCGATTTTTCCAAAACAGTAAAGCAAATGTACATATATATAGTTTATATTAACTTAATGCATTATATTATAACTAATTTTTGAAAAAAATTACATATTTGGGGACAAATCTCAGCCAAAATATTCACCAAAATTTTGGTCAGTGCACGATGAGTCCACCTCCCTAGAACACAAAACACAGTTGAGGCTTGGTATCATCGGATAAAAGTTATCGTTGGAAAACGATATTCAAGGTTGTCTTATCAATTATTTGAAAGGCGAGTTGATTTATGCGAAAGCTCAACTCGCGACAATTGAAAATGGCCAAAAAATACCGCAAAATATAAAAGCTGTGTCGTGTTTGTTTTCTAAAAAGAGTTGCTAAAAATTTAATTGTATATTAAATTCTTTTGCCATTTTTTTTTATTTTAGCGCAGAATAAGATTCCTTTAATTTCAGTATTAAGTAAGTTAATAGTAAAAAATACTTTTAAAACAAACCTGAACCAAATGAATGAGAATGTATGTATGTAAGTATGTATTAGTACCCTTCAGTGAAGCCCCAAACAAGTCAGGAAAAATACTAGTTTACAACTAGAATTACGTGACTGAAAGCGAACTAGTTCGAAAACGACCAGACTTGTACCAAGTACAAAACGATTTATACCCTGTTCTATTTGACTTCGACAATAAAGCACACAAAATATTATAACTTTTATTTGGGTATATTGTAAGCCATTAAAGCGAGTACGTATTCAATTATACCAGACCTCGGTTGTCGCCAAAATAATTATGTATCTACATACATAAGAGAACGTGTTAAAGTAATTTGACAGCTGTGGTCCGTAGCTCGTCGTTTTCATTGTGTTCGGGCTATAATATATGTATATATGTGGGTATATGAATAACGACCGCTTAAAATCGATCTCAATTTTGTACTTTCTCTGTAATAATTTTAGGTCTATATTATGTAGTTTGTCTATTGTCAATTAAATCTAATGCTTTGTTTTGTTGCGCTCCACGTTTTTCGTTTTCAATCTCATAAATTGTTTATAATGACTTTTGCTAAAATGTCAAAATCAAAAGGTATCAAAACAAATTCTATGGGACTGAGATATATTATTTTCTAATTTTTTGTTCATTTATAAAAGCGTGGTATATTAAAAAGTTTTATTACAACGCTTTTATCAACTTGCAATGTTGTATGCCTAATGTGACCAACTATCTCATAGCGCAATGAAGTACAGTTTAGGTTGGGTTAAGTTAACGCCGCGAGCCGATTACGAAATATCGAATGCGGCTAATTTCGATCCCTAAGAGCTCAGTGTTTGTTCAGAAATGCGAGCCAAAATGCTTCCATCTAAGCCTCGCGAAGGTTGGACAGTCTAAAAAAAAGTGTGGAGATGATTCCACTTCAACTTCATCTTGACAACTGATAGAAAGAGGATGAGTTGAAATTCCTANGACAGCCTAAAAAAAAGTGTGGAGATGATTCCACTTCAACTTCATCTTGACAACTGATAGAAAGAGGATGAGTTGAAATTCCTAGTCTCAACGCATGAATACCAATCGCACAATGGCCTGTCAGAACCCCCATCATTAGCCCTTGAGAGGTAACGTGTTTTAAAGTGCCCTCCAAAACATTTGCTGGAGCAGAGAAAGGTCTTCTTCCTTGCCTTTTTTATTTCACAAAAGGACCCAGTTTCCGTTAGCCTAATAGCAGTTCGTGCTGCGACAATTCTGTCTGCAATATCCGCAGGCGCCTTGTTCAACATATGTATGTTAAGCGCCAGTGTAGGTGTGGTTCGTAATTCTCCGCTAATTCCTGTTTTACAAGTGTACCCTTCTCTAGTGAGTTCCACCAGACAAGGGCTCCTTGAAACAATATAGGCTTAAATCAGGTTTAGAGGGTTCGAGCTATTGAATTAATTTGGGCGAGAGACCCCACCTTTTACCGATAGCTCCCTTACAGAAGCACAAGTTAACCGACACATTTCCTACCCTTTCCTCAATGCTAGGCTTCTACGACAGCCGGCGTTGAACGTCCACCTAGTTACCTGGTACAGGTAACCTTGAGCCAGATCAAAAAGGGCATATAGAAATTGTCCCTTAACCAAAAGTTCCACATCATCTACATAGGCAGTGCAGACTGCCCACGCCCCCGCGACAGTGCTGTCTTGAAGTAAGCTGTAGATAAGCCTTATTAGGTTGGTTTCAACCCCCAGTTTATGAATATACTTGACTATTGCCTCTGGAATGACATTTTTGAAGGCCCCCAACCCCCTCCGATATCGAAGAAGGCCTCTACTGCATAATCTTCATGCGTGAAGGCTTCCTCTGACCACTTTACCAATGTGTNTGTCCCTTAACCAAAAGTTCCACATCATCTACATAGGCAGTGCAGACTGCCCACGCCCCCGCGACAGTGCTGTCTTGAAGTAAGCTGTAGATAAGCCTTATTAGGTTGGTTTCAACCCCCAGTT
>NW_016196557.1:0-2907 GCF_001687245.7 Rhagoletis zephyria | reverse complement strand
GCTTGAGCACAGAAAGTTCCCCTGTTCGTATGTAGTACTAATTGTCAATAAATACAATACGCTTTTGTAAATATTTGCCACCTGTATAATGCTTGCTTTCCACTAGCTGGTGAAATGACAAAAAATATTGTATGTGCCATGCATGAAAAAGATTCCGATAGCATTGTTGCAGTGTTTGGTGGTGATAGAGCTTTGATGTTATACCTGGTTGAAGGAACTATAAAAAAGTAAACGTATACAGTGAAAGATAGAAGATAGGGTAAAAAGACTCAACGTCATCATATTACCAAACCAAAACCAAATCAAAACCCTCTATACAGCTAAAAACCGCAAAAGGATGCCCAAGGAGGCGGTTATTATCCCCTTAGTAGTAGACGAACTCCTGTAAACGCTATCGGAGAATGTAATCCGATGCCAGGGCTATGCGGATGACATAGTCATAATAGCAAGAGCGAGGTTCGAGAAGACTCTATCAGACATAATCCAAATGGCTTTAAGAAAGCAAAAGCATGATGCGTGGGCCTCAATATAAACCCAACGAAAACAGCCATTATCCTATTCACAAGAAGAAGAACCCTACCGGGAATGAGAACTATAACTCAGGATGGCATAGAGGTCAAAACTGTTTCGGAAGTGAGATATTTGGCCATCACGCTCGACACACCAAATAATCAATTCGATTTCCGAAGGGAGCTAGGACTGACATATACATTTTGGTCCCACTTCACTTCAGACTACCCTATGAAACCGTCGAAACCGACTGCAATCAGGACAAAAATGTATATGTGATATCTTCGAATTTAGTAGTGTCGATTTTGGGATGGTAGTATCGATTTTGGGTATTAAATGAAAAAAAATAATAATTTTAATTTATCCAGTCTCTATAGGGGAATCTGAACTTTGCGACACGCCTTAACTGCCTCCAATCGGAACAAAAATTTATATGTAATATCTGTGATCGTGGTATTACCGATTGAGGGTGTGCGACTGAAAAAAATCGTGAGCAGGCTACCAACGTTTTTAGAGAGAGGAATTTCGAAAGAAAATGAGCCTTTCTATATTAAGGTAACGATATATCGACGGCTGAGAGGAAGATCGACCTAGCTCAGCAGCCGGTTCGGAAACGTCCTGTCTCAGAAAATGGCTCAATAGCGCCCTACTTCAGAGTTTGGTTGAAGAACGCCCTATCTCAGCAAATGGTTTAAAAGCGCCCTATCTCAGCTGTCGATATATTGAATTTACATTGAAATAGTGCGCTCTTGAACCAAGTTTTGATATAGGGCGTTCTTCAAACAAAGTTCTGAGGTAGGGTGTTCAAGCAAAATTTGCTGAGGTAGGGCGTTTTCGAACCGGCTGCCGAAATAGGTCGATCTTTCGCCGTCGATATAGTGCTTGAAACTAAAAATTAATTTTAGTTCCTAACCTTAACAATGTGCGCAACTGGTTTCTCTCTGAGAGAAGCCTTTACGCTGGAGCGTGATACGATAAAAATTTTAGATGAACGGTTTTTTTCGGTTAATGGTGACCCATCCGTAGGGATGGCAGCGATTAATTATTTGATTAAATTAATCAATTATTTTTGTCCAATTTACGATTTAATCATATCGTAAAATATTTTCAAGAAATATGAATTCTCTAGTTGTCAAAAATCCAGCCATCGAACATTCTTTTCTGCTAACTACATCAGCTTTACTCGACCCGAGGTTCAAAAAAATATTAATTTCCTCAGTAATGAAGTTCTTGCGAAATGAAATAATGCGCGCAGATAATCCCTTGGAAACGGGTAGCGGGTCGTCACTAGAATCAATAGAAAATGAGTTTGATTTTTGTGCCACTCATAAATCTCTTGTACACAAACGAAGGCGAAAAGATGATAATTTGCGTCGTCCACAAGATGTAATGAGTTTTTATTTAAAATGTCAAGTCCTAGAACTAAAGCGGAATATCATCGACGGTTGGCAGGAAATGATAACTCTTTACCCAAAACTTTACGCACTTTCGAAAAAATACTGTCATTTAGTTGGTACCTCGGTGCCTGCTGAGCGCCTTTTTTCAAAAGCTGGTGCTACAGCCACCGAGAAACGCAACCGCTTAATAACAAAACGCTTACCAAAGCTTTTATTTTGGCAAACTTGGTTAAATAATAAATAATTATCGCCGCTAAAATACTCGTTTTATTTTGTTTAAGGCTATTTAGCAAGAGAATTAGATTTTTGTATGGAAAAGTTTTTTTGTGAATATTCACTGTAAAAAAGTGCCGTTGAAATTCGTATAATCGATTATTTTTCAATAATTGTAATTAATTGCAATTAATTTTCTTTTTGCTCGTGATTAATCATATGGTTAATTAATCGATTATTTTATTTTTTTGCCATCCCTGTCCCTCTGTGTAAAAGTTCACTGCTGCCTCCTTCCAGTCACTGCACCCCATTATTGGGTTGTGCTTAGAGAAGGAGCTAATAAATGCAAGACTAGTGATTCAGTGATGCGTATTATCAGAGATGAAATCGAAACCTTCGACAATATTAGAGTTGATCTTTTAGAATTTTTTAGCCCCATTTGCTTCCATATAACGAATAGAAACAATTCATTTTGGAAGAAACCCGTAACATTTTCGACAAAAAAAAAAAACAATCTAAAAAATTATCTGTAATTTTTAGCCATTTGAAACTTGTAATTTATTCCACTAGAATTGAGTGGGCTACAAAACTGCAGAATCTTTTTAGAAAGCTCGAAATTTTTACGAACGTTTGTTGCATTTTTTTAAATATTGCACAACGTTTGAAACTTGGATTTACTCGGGTTTTGTTACAGAATAAACTATATTCTTGTAAAAAAAATAACCAGAATTAAATAACAAAAAAAATAAATTTTGTCAAAATATGGTGCGACTATAATTTTTTTGGC
>NW_016196556.1:0-2907 GCF_001687245.7 Rhagoletis zephyria | reverse complement strand
AACAAACTCTTTTTATCTCCCTCATATCCTGGTCTACAAGGGGTTAAATCACTCCAAAATCCCCAAAGACCAACTCATTTAAGTGTAAACAACGGAAATTAGTTTCAAAATTTACTGCAAAGCATTAAGAACTAACTTCAAACAGCTTTTTGACAACCAGCATTGTCTTAATCGCTTTGACATGTGAAAGGCGATAAGCCCTTAAGGTACACTCACATACTATTTAGTACAAAACACCTATCACATAACTTTCCTGTAATGAATGTGTGCAGGTGTGCGCTGTAGTTTTATTATGATTTCATTAAATGGCAGAAGGTGTCATCGAAAACTTAACATCCGTTTTGGTATGGCCGGAGCGCTTTTTCTATGCATTACACTACATACAAACATATGAGTGCATTTAATAGTATGCCTGAGTGAAAATATGTTTGCGTGACGGATGTTGATAATACATCTGCTTAATGAGCTGTCATTGTGCCCTTCCGCAATTTAATGACATTTTTTAGTACGTGTTTTGACAACTATAAACTTAACTTTATCGCACTTTATCGCAATTTTTAGAATTCAACAGTAAATGATTTTAATTGTACGTGATGAATACCAAGGTGAGATTTTATATTAAATCTGACCCCCATACGCTTTTCGGTTGGTTTGAGTGCTTACTTATCTCCACATAAAGATGTCAATTTTTATTTTATCTATTTTGATTTCAATGCAATATAAAAAGGAGGATAAAATATGTAGTTACTAGAGGGTGTTTTGATTCGGAGGACATCACACACGTAGAAGTCGACATCAACAGATGAAAATTCCCCAATTATTTGGTTTATATAGCACTCGTAGTACTGTGACTGTATAAGGCATTTCAGCTTTCAATTAAACGCTATAAAGGCCTAGGAAAAATAAACCGTCTCATGGATCAAAGAAACATTAGGCTATTCAGCGAACCTATACACATCAGTACCGACTATGTTTTGTATGCCCTCATACAATTTGGATAAGGAATACAAAGGAATTATATAGCAGACCTCTCACCATTTGCATTATAATATAAACTTGTAAACGAATGACCCAAAACTTACAGGTAGAGTCGGAGAAGGAGTTTTCTCACCTAAGCTGAAGCTAGACGCATATTTTTGTATTCTTCGCCAATGTTTATCAATAGCAAAGTCTTGCACATTATTCGGAAAAAGGACACGAGGGGTACTGAGTTCCTACTCGTTCGAACAACTATCTAATTTATATGGCACCAAAAAAAATTTTTATTTGGTTAATGTATTCGGAGGTCCACTATTCAGCCATTCTTGCCTTACTTAAGTATATATATAAGTGAAATATTTTACAGAAAAAAAGCGTTTACTATACAGCAGTTAGATTGTTGATTTTGGTAAGCTACTTGTGAAGAGAGCTGTGGTTATGTAATAAAAAAGGATACAAAAAATAATTTCGTGCTTGGGCGCTTTTCACCAACAAAAAAATACATTCAAACTATGAATACTTGTTGCGCAAGCTAGACAATTTAATCTGCAAATACTTTAGGAATATAAAAGTCTAACACTTTGTATTTTAGATTTTGGAATTCAGGTAGTTATATTGATTTACCCAACCAATCAGCGTCAACTAAAATGTAAAGAAAAAAATGTTGTTAGTTATAGCCTTTTGCATTTCAGGCGACGATATGTATGACCTAAATTGCGTACTAATATGTATGTCTACATACATATATCCAAATGCAATTATTTGCCTTAAAATATTTTTTATTATAATTTTTTTTTTTGCATAGCTTTATGAAAATGGAACCCTATTTTTGGGGGCAACGAATTCCCTACAACGCCATTATTTACACTGGCAACCAGTTTGTTTGCAGAATGCTTTAAAGTCATTGAGTAGCCCGAGCACCGAATTTTTTTTAAGACTAATGAGTTTTTAATTACGCTGGCCATGTGAGCAAAAATTGGCGACATATACTTTGTATGTATTGTGAATGAGCTATTTTTTGTAATCAAATGTAATTTCGAAAAAAGATGTATACTCGTTTAATGACTTAAAAATTGAATGCCTGTTCAGCATTTTTTAGTTAACCTAGCTGCAGTTAATGAAAAAAATGAAACTAAATATTTATTGCCTTTAAAATGGAAGCAACTTAAATTGAAATTGATTTTTTGGGGGCAAATTTGATACATACATATTGTCGTGTTAAATATGTGTAAATTCCACCAAAAATATTAAATACTTAAAAAAAGTGATTATAAATAAGAGCTAAACAATTGACCAATATTTTATACCCAAACTTGAAAAATTTAAAAGTACTATAAAATATTAGATTCAGCATCCAATCAGCATATTTTATTATACAGACACATTTATTATACATACCTTTTATAGAGTTTTGAGAATTCATCACCTACATATGTAAGTATTGTCCGCATAAGCATAAAAACAATAAGCTATGCAGTTGGAATACATACATCCGTAATTAATTGCATTATTCACANACGCCACAAAGCCGCACAGCATCGTCGAACAATACTCCTTTTATTAGCAACATTCATCAAAACGGGGAAAAAGTATTAGTTTCTTTTAACGATTCCCGCAAAATAAAACGCAAGCCATTGAAACCTAAACTACTCCAATACTGTGGCAGCTGCGATGCCGCAAAAACCAAGAACAGAAGTTTGCTTATTTTCTTCATACAACCCAGCAAACAAAAGGCATCAAAAAGAAATAAAAAGAAATGCACTAACTCTAAATTTGCAGCTTAAAGTTTGCATTCGGTGGGTAGAAGTGCGCGCTACCATTCCGCAGGGCCTGGGTTCCTGCCGGTTTCCGACAAACATCAAAAAACGAAAAAATTAAACAAAAAATCCCATAGCGGTCGCCATGAAAAACAGCTTCTCATAAAAAATA
>NW_016196555.1:0-2907 GCF_001687245.7 Rhagoletis zephyria | reverse complement strand
CTATCTTAAATGAAAATATATTGCAAATGTGCTGAGGTAGGACGTTTTTTAATCGGCAGCTGAGATAGGGAGTTCTTCTAGCAAATTCAGAAATAGGGCGTTCTTGAAAAGTTTGCGGAGATAGGGCATTTTCGAACTTGGTGCCGAGATAGGTTGATCATCCACTCAGGTGTCGTTATGTATGTGTATTAGAGTAATCCAAAAATGCATGTGAAAAGTAAAGTCGGAAATTTAATGCTCTCACCCTAGAGGATTGTTTCATACCGAAAAAAACTGTTTTTTTTTTATTTTGAAATCAAAAAATATTTAAAGCTCGCTCTAAACGCTCGAAGGTTTCCAGTATTTTATATGGAGAAAAAACCAGTTTTCGTAGAAATGGTATAGAATTCTTGAAAATCAATATGTTTCGATAGGAAAACTTTGGACTCAGTCAATAACAATATCCAATTGTTTGTTATACCATTTTTTAATACCAGCGATTTTTTATGGGTCCCCCTTTGCATTTTTGATGATTTTAGGGGTCCTATTAAAATAGTTAACAATGGCAAATGGTTAAATAAATATTTAATAATAAGATAACTTCACATACCTAGCAGACTGAACAGACCATCAGACGATGATTAGATCTAGAAAAGATTAAATTAAAAAAATATATATATTTAGTCAAAAATGTCTTAAAAATTTTATAAATTTGAGTAACAACTAAGTGTCAATAAAATTAATGGCTGTGAATCGTATGTACTAGAATTGATTAAATGATCGCTGACTGTCATTTTAGTGTTAAGAAGTTCTTGTATTACAATAATAATAACCCAACAACCCAAATAAGCTTAAATTAATTTCAATTCGGTTCATTCCCGATTAATTAAAGNAGCACGCACATAATGTTTACCTATTTACTACTAAGTCTCATCGCTTAAATAAGCATTTATCACTTCAAGCACTTGAGTTCATAGAAAATAGAGATAAAGTGAAGCTCACACAGCACACACGCATGCAGGCACATCACCCAGAAATACTTACCAAATGGTTAACGTTTAGACGTATCATTAATCAACATGTCATTATGTGTAAGTAACTTCATACGTGGGATCATACGCAGGCATATGTACATACATATGTCTATGTACATAATATTATCATAAAATGCATCGCAAAGTAAACAAATTATAACTCGCATATCTTTTGGAAGAGTGATTCTAATGAAGGAGGAAATTCCAGATGAAATTTTATCTGGGACACAGTATTCGCACTTCGTCAATCGTTGTTAGAGATGAATTACCTCCTCGTTAATGGAGACGTAGTTTCAATGGGAATGATTACACCACTTAGAAACTACAATCAATTCAATGTTGCTTAAAATCTGTCCATATGGTGCTTACGGCGACCTGCAATTTCTACTGATTAAGTAGTATGCTACATCCTCAATCAACTGATACCTACCCGAAATAAAGCTGCATATGAGAATACATTTTGCACACTTCTCAAATATCACATTGCAGCTCTATATGACTTACAATCATGCAGAGGTGGTGGCTGATGGTTACCATTGGCTACACAAACCAACCACCTATTACACCGTGCGACAATAAATTTTACACCCAAAAAATTTTATATATTCGCGAAACCATGGGCCAAATATATTAAAACTGCGTTTGTAGTTATTGTCTCTGACGTCAGGATTTTTTTAAGGACTTTGAAATTTTAGAAATATAATTACTTCAAAAAATTATTTTAAAAATTCAGTGCAATGTGGAAAAACAATATTACTATCAAATTAAAGAGAACATTTAGTAGAATTAAGGTCGGTTAAATTTTTGGCGCATAAGGACGATTAGGTATTGGAAATGTCCTTTTCATATTTTATGATTGAATAACCTCGAAATTTCAAAGTAATTATTTTCCAAAAAAATATATGTTAAGGACTAATATGCAATCGACCACATCCTCGATTTCGTAAAGAACATTTTCAATACCTATTCATCCTTGTAAACCAAAAAAATTTAATTTTTTAATTCTACAGAATTTTCTCTTTCATTTGGTGCCCTCATTGTTTTTCTACTTTGGAATGAACTTTTTAAATAATTTTCGGAATGAATCATAACATTGAAACTACAAAGTCCTTTTCGAAAAAATCTTGACGGCAAAGAGAAAAGCTATATTTCGTGAGTACATTGATTGCTTCATTTGCTCATATATTTTTTGGTTTTTATCGCACGGTGTTATTAACCTGAATAAATTTTGCTTGTGGATGCATACATTCACCTTGGTTTTCAACTCTCACTGAGTTATAGCGAATTAACCTATAGCCGCTATTGGCTCGGACTCTCTGGGAGCAAAAAGTTCTCTATATCTCTCAGACTTCGCTAGTTTTTTCAGCTACATATGTATGTATAAGTTTTAGTTTTTGTAAGTTTAGTTTTTGTAACAGTAAATCACGCCACCTACAGGGTTATTTATTTGGCCTTGACGTCTTTTGCAGGTGACCCGAAAGTGTCTAAAGATTTAAAACCTGGTTGAGTAGCATCTGTTTCACCTCTCACCAGTTTATATTTGTGGTCCTAACCCTCGAAACATCGCTGGAGCTAAGGCCGCAATAAATTAAACGGAAAGTGATCTTTTAGGTCTGAAAGTGGTAAGTGGATCTGAGCCCTAATAATATCAATAAAAGAAAACTTCAACTCCCTTTAGCTCAAACCGTACCACATTTGGATATCTTTTACTTATTTAAAGTCGTACATAATTTTTGAGATTTCGCACATGAGGAAGAAAATTGCAACAATAATTTATAATAAAAAAAGTGCAAATGCTTTGTACTTTTTCATTTGTATTAAAGCTGGTCCTATTGTAAAAAAATCAAGCCACTAACGGTGAAAATCGATATGGTACATAGCAGTACTGGTATGA
>NW_016196554.1:0-2907 GCF_001687245.7 Rhagoletis zephyria | reverse complement strand
GCTGCAGGCCCACACTACCAGTTAGCACCAAGGTTTGATCCCTGACAACCAAAGATATTTCTTACAGCGGTCGCCCTTCGACAGGCAATGGCAAACCTCCGAGCAAATTTCTGCTGCAAAAAACCTTCCCGTAAAACCCTCTGCCTTTCGGAGGCGGCACAAAACTGTTCCCTCCAATTTTGTGAGAAAATCAAAGGAGAAGATGTGGGATTATTTTGGACACTATGGACGATCTTATGCAGGGTACCTAAACTCGATCACGAACTTGTCTCCCAGCCTGCGGACTTGTTATTAGTCCTAGAATACGGAACTGTACTATTTACCATAAGATATAAAGTCTCTTATGCCCAGCTTCCTCCGCTAGTTGGCTTTTTACTTTTGGTATCTTGTAGAGTCTAATTCTAGGGCGATATCCTTGATAGGAAGTTAATTTGGAAGCGATAAATCTAGGAGTTAGTAAAAAAAAGGCGTTAAAAGGCTTGGCAACGTCACGAAGGAGGGATATTATGCCTTTATGAAACCATAATCAAGCCACTTGTGTGAGATGGGGTCGTTGAATGATGGAATCCACAAGAAAAATGTATGCTAGTTAAGAAAACACACACTCAAAGAGAATTACACCACCTGGGTAAGAGGATGGATGAAAGTTGGACGCGCCAGGGTAAATATCTACTCTGACATTTAGCCAAACGGATATCAGGAAAATAGGGTCGCACATGGTAGGATAGAAACTGGTCGAAGAATGGCTGAAATCTCTCTAAATTGCCTCAAGTTGATTTAGGTCCCAGGACACAGTGAAATCACTGGAAATTACCGGGCTAATTAATTGACTAGGCTCATTACTCTTGAGGCTATCTCCCCGCACAGCGAGTGCATAGGAGTTTCTTTGCCAACTTGTGGATTACTCCTGAACAGATGGCCATAAAATCGCCTGGAAAATCAGTAACATGCTAATTTGCAAAGTCTCTCTATCCGGTGGTCGACTGCCTGCAGTCAAAGGGGCTTGTCTAGATTCTTACAAGTGTACTGACCGCCACTGTTCTTTTGGAACCGGTGCAACTGGTTAGAGGACGAGGTGGAATAATCTCAGCACTTCCTTCTCAGCTGCCAACCTTTCGCCGGACTAAGGTTTAAACTCTTTGGCTTAGCTGCAGCTACAGTTCCCGGAATTCTATAATCTGGTAAAGCAGTGGGCAACGAAGTGAGCCAGCTTTGCTACCTCTTAACCTTAACTAACCTACACACTGCTTAAGCACTTGGTGTGTTTTACTTTACACACTCGTATATAATTTATTATGTCTTNATTTTAAGCTCTCTTTCGGTTGCAATGAAATAGTTTCTAATTTGAATATCAGGGGACTGGAAACACTTTTAGCTCCCACCGAAATCTTCTCGACTAGATGTCTCATGTCAATAAACGTCAGGCGAAGAACAGAAATTGTGCCGCCGCATGACCTTTGCTGACGTAGCTTTCGCCAGAGCCTCAATCAGTTCAGTCTTCTTTCACTTGGTCCTTCCTTCATATTCTCGGACGTCGTCGTCTAGCTGAAATATCTTTCCACCGTTCCACCTCTCTAGTCAGCGTAGTTATTGTATTTTGCTGCGTTTTACTATGTTCTTGCCGCTAAAAAGCTCCTGCAGTTCATCAATTCCTTTTTCTTGGGAACTCTTCGCATTTCGTTCGTTCCTTCGTTCGTTCTGTTTTCCACCGCCACTGGGCCAAAATTTTATTGGTAGTGTTAATACTGGATCCGAACACCTGCTTGACAATTCAAACGAAAATCCATCTTACCAAAAAGTGCAATTTAGGACTGAGTAGGAAATTGGGCAAGTCCTTTCTGGACGAACGAGAATCACACTTTATAAGTCGCGCATCATGCCCGAGCTGATATAGGGCGCAGATGCGTGGACATCAACGGATGGGAAGGCCAACCTTTGGATTGTTCATGATAAAGATTCTGCGGTAGAAAAGGCTCTTTATGCATATTCGACGACGAAGACCGGTGGCGATGAAGGACTGGGTTTTGCGTTGAACTCGCTTCAGACGTAATATTACCTATAAATAATAATGATTGATCCTTGGTAAACAAGGTCGCTCACTATTCAAAGTTATGTGCCTAAAATTTTGTTTAGCTTTAAACGGCTCGGGAAAGTAATAACCCATTTGCACTCAACGTGAATCTACACAGCTGCGTGAGTTTTTCGGGGATCCTAAATTTGGATATGGCGATGTACAAGTAGCTGCCATGCTATCGAAAGCAGATTTTTAATGTCGTCTTTCCCGAATCTTAACGTACGGACATAATCTGGGAACCTGCGTGAATGAAGGAAAGCCCAACAAGTTGGTTCAGGAAAGACTTCACAATTTAAAACGTTAAACAATGTACTCTCCATATCTCAAGTAAACATAATTTAGACGTTTTAACAGATTTTAATTCCCACGTCTGGTGGAATTTTCCCAGATCTTGAATCTGTTCACTTGCTGTTGAAATTTTTTTTTTGTTAAACTATTTCTGAGAAGCTGTTTTTCATAACGATATCTTAAGATTTCAGTGCTCACGTCATGCTATCAGTGTTTCTCAAACGACGAACTATCGCTAAGCGCCACTTAATTGGCGATTTTTCAATTTACTAATTTTTTCGATGCACTCAGCCCACACACAATGGTCGAGTGGTGAAATTTCATGAATATTGCAAAAGAGACAAAACTTATATTTTCGGTGTGAGTGACGTCTGCAGCATGGATTTTAAGGCCAACCGCGCCGAAATATTGCTACTGACCACACACAACACAAAAACTATGAATGCACACATGATTTCCATATATTTATTAAAAGAAACTAAATACGTATATATCCCTCGCTATTTTTGATAATATTACACAGAGAAAAATATAGAAAGTACAAG
>NW_016196553.1:0-2907 GCF_001687245.7 Rhagoletis zephyria | reverse complement strand
CTCCGCTGGCCTGCAAGGCAACCATGCTCTCGCTCTCGGTCGCACCGGTTATATTATAGGGTTAATTAAAGTTAATTACAGTTAATAACACAATAAACTATAAATTTAGACTATCTTTGGATCTGGATCCGGTGCAGATTCGTTTTACTTTGTATACGAATATTTCTCGTGGAGATTTTTAATTGTTTTTCCGCTTAAGTTTCTTCCGTCAGACACATATGTATGCATATTTAAATACAGGTAGTTTATATTTAAGTCGGTGTAAGATTAATGTGACCAACTATTTCATAGCTCAAAGAAGTATAGGTTTGGTTGCGTTAAGTTAACGCCGCGAGCTGAACGCGAAAGATCGAATGCGGCTAAATTCGATCTTTGAGAGCTCAGTGCTTGTTCAGAAGTGCGAGCCAAAATGCTTCCATCTTAGCCTCGCGAACGTTGGACCGTCTAAAAGAAAGTGTGGAGATGATTCCACTTCATCTTCCTCTTGACAGCTGTTGCAAAAGAATCAGTCGAAATTCCTAGTCTCGCCGCATGAATACCAACCGCACAATGAATTTTCAGAACTCCCATCACTAGCCCTTGAGAGGTANTAATTACAGTTAATAACACAATAAACTATAAATTTAGACTATCTTTGGATCTGGATCCGGTGCAGATTCGTTTTACTTTGTATACGAATATTTCTCGTGGAGATTTTTAATTGTTTTTCCGCTTAAGTTTCTTCCGTCAGACACATATGTATGCATATTTAAATACAGGTAGTTTATATTTAAGTCGGTGTAAGATTAATGTGACCAACTATTTCATAGCTCAAAGAAGTATAGGTTTGGTTGCGTTAAGTTAACGCCGCGAGCTGAACGCGAAAGATCGAATGCGGCTAAATTCGATCTTTGAGAGCTCAGTGCTTGTTCAGAAGTGCGAGCCAAAATGCTTCCATCTTAGCCTCGCGAACGTTGGACCGTCTAAAAGAAAGTGTGGAGATGATTCCACTTCATCTTCCTCTTGACAGCTGTTGCAAAAGAATCAGTCGAAATTCCTAGTCTCGCCGCATGAATACCAACCGCACAATGAATTTTCAGAACTCCCATCACTAGCCCTTGAGAGGTAACGTGTTTTAAAGTGCGCTATAAAAACATTTGATGCAGCAGAGAAACTTCTTCTTTTCCTTCTTTATGTCACAAAAGTACCCAGTTTCCTTTAGCCTAATAGCTGTTTGTGCTGCGACAATTCAGACAAGGTTTCCTTGGAACAATATAGGCTTAAATCTGGTTTCCTAGAGCTAATTAAATAATTTGGAGATGAGACCCCACCTTTTACCGATAACTCCCTTACAGCAGTACAAGGCAACCAACACCTTTTCTACCCTTTCTTAATGTTAGGCTTTTACGACACCCGCCGTTGATCCCCAACCTAGTTACTTGGTTCAGGTAACTTGGNGTTTGTGCTGCGACAATTCAGACAAGGTTTCCTTGGAACAATATAGGCTTAAATCTGGTTTCCTAGAGCTAATTAAATAATTTGGAGATGAGACCCCACCTTTTACCGATAACTCCCTTACAGCAGTACAAGGCAACCAACACCTTTTCTACCCTTTCTTAATGTTAGGCTTTTACGACACCCGCCGTTGATCCCCAACCTAGTTACTTGGTTCAGGTAACTTGGAGCCAGACCAAAAACGGTGTATAGAAATCGTCCCTTAACCAAAAGTTGCACATCATCTACATCGCCGATTACCCGACAGCCCACTTTTTCCAGTTCCTCTAGATGGTGGCATGCAACCGCAATCCAGAGCAGGGGAGATAGAACGCCACTTTTTGGAGTACTTTGACTCTGCACTAAGTGCAAACGCTCCCTCACTCCGCCGCGACAGTTCTGTCTCGAAGTAAGCTTATTAGGTTGGTTTCAACCCCCAGATTATGAATATACTTGACTATTGCCTCTGGAGTGACATTGTTGAAGGCCCACTCGACATCGAAGAAGGCACCTACTGCATAATCTTCATGCGTGAAGGCTTCCTCTGACCACTTTACCAATGTGTGCAGTGCGGTATTCACTGACGTTTTCTTTCAATAATCATATTGAGCTCTTGAAAGACAGCCACGAGGAATCGCGTTTCCTATGTACAGGTCTAGCAGTCTCTCCAGCGTTTTTAACAAAAACGAAGAGACTGATGAACTTATCAAAAAGTTGTGCAGGATATTTCCGTTGGTTTGTATTCGGCCAATCTTTCGCGAACGTCTTTATTTTTTCCTTTTCGTTAGAATGCTAGTAGTTAGCAAACTTATCCTACCTGCGACGCCTTCAAAACCACTGTATTGGATGTTGTCCTTAATTTGCCTTCAGCATGTACTAAGCGATTATTAGTGNTTAAGTAAGTATAAGCTCTTTTTGCAGTCCTTGTTGGGTAAGTCTTTTAGAATGGCTTCACTTAAGACAGCCTACCTAAATTATATTCAGGTTATGAATATTAAAATTGGCAAAAATGGTCATGAAGTGCGTTGTAGGATATGCGGAAAGTCGCTAATTGTGGTTGGGAAAACATTCTTTTTTTCTGCTAAAGAGATAGAGTATATTCGATTAAGAATGTCCACGATTTAGCTTTCCCTGATTCCATATATACACATTTGATGTTGCCTTTTTTTGGCTTTTTTAAGATATTTGCCTTTTTTGCCTTTTTTTTAAGATATTTGCCTTTTTTTGCCTTTTATACCTTTAAAAAAGTGATTATAGCATTTACAATTTTTTTTTAAGATTGAAAAATATACACATGCCCATGCGGCTTATAGAAGCGCAGGGACCTCTTGCCAAATTGGTGTTGAAAAAATTCAAAGCCGTTTTCTCAGCTAACGTAGGCCTGAAGCAGGGGCGCACCCAGGAATATATTTTAGGGGGGGTTTATATTTCTGA
>NW_016196552.1:241-2907 GCF_001687245.7 Rhagoletis zephyria | reverse complement strand
GCACCGTCAGCGTGATTCGATTAATTCGTTTCTTCTTCTTTTTTTCTTCTTCATTTTTTCTTTCTTTTTCACCTATCCCCTTCTTCTTCTTCTTCTTCTTCTTTACTGTACGAGCACATCATCAGACGCTGCTGCTGTAATTACATAGGCTAGCTCCTGTACGGCAGTGACTTTTTCCTCTTTTTCTTATTTTCGTATCGGTAGCCTTTTTCTAGTGTGTGTATGTGTGTGTGTACAAACGGTGCCATCGAATATTGGGAAAAGGGGACTGTGTATATTAGAATATGAAATGAAAAAAGCTAGTTGTGTATTAGAAGTGTACAGCAGCAGCAGCAACAGCCAAACTATTCTCTACCCTTTTTCCTCGTTGGCACTGCTAAATTAGATTAAAGTTATAAAGTTAAACCTCTTATATTAATTTGATTCTAGCATCCCTTTTTGCTGCTGCTGTTTTTGTTCATTTTAGTCCCTTTTTTCCAGTACCCCTCTTTTCCCCTTTTTCAGACACTGTTGTCTGCGCGCTTTGTAATATGAAGAGCATATAATAATATATTTCGTAAACCCTTATAATTTGCAATAATTTATCGAGTTTTATAAACTTTGAATCAAGTGTGTGTGTATGCCTTCAACCAACTTCCACGCGCGTTCTTCTTCCTCTTCCTTTTTTCAGCTTTTCTTCAGCTGCAGACTATTTTGAAGGCGCCTCTCCATTCCACTTTTTTTTGGTTTTGATTGCCATTTTGCAATTCCTCCCTCTTTTCTTCTTCCTCTTTTTCTTCTTCTGCAATTTGGCTGCCTCCATTATTGGCGCATTACTTGCCCGTTGGTCCATTTATAATAACTTTCTCTCTTTTGCTGGTTCACTCGCTTGCTTTTGGCTCGATTCTATTTTAAATATTTTCTCTTTTTCTCTCCGTTTTTTCGGTGTGGGTGCACCGCCATCGCCATCGTGTACGGGNCATCGTGTACTGGGGATCAAGTGTGAAATGTTTATTTTGGCGAGCAGCAGCGGCTCTTTCTCTTTTTCTTTCCCTTCTCCTTTGCACTCGCGGATTCGATTTCCACTCGGCGCCGCGGAATCGGCCACTTGGAAATGGTATAAATCATTTATTGTGCGAGCCAGAAAGAGAAGGATGCTGCTGCTACTGCTGCTATTTTCAATTCAATTGCCACAGATGAGGTGGAGGAGGGAAAAGAGCATCAATGGAGGCATTTTCCGCTGCATTTCCATATTGACTGCGCTTCTTTTTCTTTTCCTTCTTTTGCTATCGGTGAGCTCACCGGTGTGGTCCAAGAGCAGCAGAAGAAGTGTAGTAACCTAAAAGGCCGGTGCCCTCTCTCTTTTTCTCTCTCTCTCTCTCAATTTTTCGTTTAATGGTGCTGCTCTTCTTTTGGGTTGCTCCTTTCGGTAATTGTGATCGACTTTCGGGTCGACGGCGGCGGCGATGGTGGTGGTGGTGTGTTTAGAGGGGGCACCAACACAAAGAGCACCAACATCAGCATTCAGCAATGACTAGATTCAGAACTCTTGCCTAGTGCCAGTGCCAGTGCCACTGGCATCCAATTACGAGGTGTGCGCGCATTAATTTGCGATGATGATGATGGCACACAAATCCAATTACACACACACACACACTCGCACACACCTTCTTCTTGAGCACAACTCTAGTCTAGCTCTTTTCTGGTGCCTGTGTTTTCATTTTCCTACCCTCCTTCATCAGGCGAGAGCTGCTCATCTAAGGTGTTCTCTAACATCAGCCGGGACCGGGAATCACAATGTTGGCTGATCACACAGTTTTTTAAGCAGAAGCTGCCTGCAAACACTCACAGTGTTTTAGGCTTTCAGTTGTAGGTTGTTTGACGTCGACAGATTGGCCCATTCGGGTTCGATCAGCAATGGTAGCAGCAGCAGCAGCAGCAGTCATCGCTGTTTAATGGCTTGCACCCTCGATGCATCGGCGATTCATTCATTGCCAGTGTGTGCTCGATGTATTATTATGCTAATGCACACACACACACACTACCGAACTGAACGATTGCAGGCATCTGATAACGCCCAGCAGCAGCAGCAGCAGCTGTACAGCTCTACAATTCTGATGCCAGCCACCTTTTTCAGTGCACTGTCCAGTGCTCTCTTTCTCTCTCTCTCTCTCTTCCCATTCCAAATGGCCTAGCCGCTTTTTGAACTCTTCCTTTGGAGAGGAAAAAAGGAAAGGCTGAGAAGGGATGGGAAAACGCCGTTGATTGTGTCATTTTCTGAAAAGAATAAGAGCATAGTGTCCCAAAGCAGCAGCAGCAGGGCCTAGCTAGCTCTTGCTTCTTGCCTGTCTTTTTATCGCTCCTCATATTTAAATTGCCTTTTTTGCAGAGGCACAAAAGCCTGAGAGTTGCAGCTTTTTGTGATGGGGAAGAAAAAAAAATAGAGCACTCTGCTCAAACAAATTTGCCGTCAGCCGATTGTCGTAGTCAGCCGAGCTGAGCCGAGCGTTTGTACACCGTCCCAGGCGATACATTTCCTCTTTTTGAGTTCAGAATGTTGCTGCAGCTGATGATGATGATAAGAAAGAAGGCGGCGGCGGTGGCAGAATGAGCAATGCCTTCTCCACTTGAAAATGAATTCGCAATTTCACTTTCACTTTAATTGCATCAATCGAATTAATTCTGCC
>NW_016196552.1:0-128 GCF_001687245.7 Rhagoletis zephyria | reverse complement strand
CTTCTTCTTTGTTGAAGCATTCTAGAGGAGAATTCTGGCAAACATTCTGCCAACAACAATTCCCCACAGTGCAGCTGCAGCAGCTGCAGCGACCAAGGGTCATCGGCGAGGGTGCCGGCACTCTTTTT
>NW_016196551.1:0-2907 GCF_001687245.7 Rhagoletis zephyria | reverse complement strand
AAAGCCAGCCTTTCGACATAAGCTACTTTTCCATATGAACACAGATATGCATGCATGCGTATTTATTGTGCGTGCATGCCCTGCAGTGAAAAATCTAACCAGGCAGTAAAAANGCTACTTTTCCATATGAACACAGATATGCATGCATGCGTATTTATTGTGCGTGCATGCCCTGCAGTGAAAAATCTAACCAGGCAGTAAAAATACCAGTTCATGAACTGGTATGTGCTAAAGCGATGTCGTTCCAGTTCGACAATTTTGAAGAACTTAAGCATTCAGCCACATCTGCCTTTGCCAAAGCCAAAAATGAAACGCATTTAATTCTTTTTCTTACAAATTTAAGCTGTGGCGATTGGAGATGGTTAAGATACTTCAAATTAAATCAGTATAAGTGATTATAATCATTTCAATTTAAACAAAAATTACAAATTTGGAAATCCCTTTTCATTATAGAAAATAACATAATGCGGAAAGAAGTACCTCTGCCATAAAAAAAAAAAAAAATTTTGATTCAATTTAGAATTTACAATAAAAACCCTAAATAAAAAAATTAATTAACCCAAATTGTCCCAGATTAATTTTGTTTAGATTGTTTTGCTTTCTTCTATATACAGGGTAAAAGTAGTTTTAAGGTAAAGGAAAAAATATGACTAAAGCTTTGGGAGTAGTATATGTAGTTCGTCCGATATCGGCCTTTGCCATATGGCAACACGGGGCGTATACCAATGGATTGTTAGAAGGCAGTATTTGGTTAAAGCATAAAATAATAAAAAGATTATGTATATGTTTTATTAAACTTATTGATAAAATTTGCGTATTCTGCATTCAAAGGAGATATAGGAATAAATTTAAAGAAGATATAATTAATTAAAGACCACACCAAGTATTTGGGAGTAGTCTTGGATAGTAAGCTCCTGTGGAAGCTCAATGTTGAGGAAAGGCTTAAGAACGCTAATTACGACCTTTGTTCATGTAAAAGAATTTTGGTAGGCACATGGGGTCTGTCACCTTCCCTAATGCATTGGTGTTCCATAGCAATAGTCATACCAATACTGCTTTATGGCGCTTGCTATGGTGGAATGCTGCAAGAAAGTCCTCATACCTCGGACCAATGGAGAAGTTTCAGCGCCTCGCAGCATTGAGCAAAAGAAAGATTGCAAATTTATTACCGTATTGCTAACGAGGCATATTCTAGTCGACGCTCATGCACGAAAATGGGTGTTACCTACTACCGTCGACACGTGTAGGAAGTGTCGTGAGCGTGGGACCAGATAATCCTTGAAGTATATTCTCTGCCGATATCCTGCACTGTCATATACGCGATTAAAATGCTAGAAAGCCTACCAATTCGAGAAGCCAGAAAAGATTTCAAAATTAGAGTTGAAATTAGCAAAAGCGTTCACATCCTTTGTGGTGTCAACTTTAACGCGTAAAAACGAGCTCCAACTGGATCTTTCGGTCTATATGAAGCTCAACGCCGGCCAGATTAACCCAAACTAACGTAACAATTAGATAACGTACATATAAGCATTTTTAAGTAAGCCGGTTTTGTATAAAAAAATAAATAAAAAAATTTAAACCCCGTCCGCCAGGACTCAGGAATACCATACCGCCCATTGCGACTGTTGGAGCGCCGCGAGCAAAATGGCAAGCTTATGATTTTCACGGTTGGTGAATTGGCAGACAATTGACAACTTGTAGGACATCGCCATGTTAAAAATACCAGTTCGACTGAAACGCAAAGTGGTAGCATTGTAGCTGACAACTAATTGCTTTCCCTGCAGGGTGTATAATGCGTGCAGCTGTGTGTGGTTATTTATATGGCTGCCGCTGGTTCAGTTTAAATTGGTTGCTTGCTGTGCGCTACCGCAAATGAATTTCAACATCCTGACGTTAGCCATGTTGAATGGTATTAGGTTGGTGTTACCACTCTTCTACTGCCTAAATACATATATGCATACAAACATAATTCTCAGACTCCAGCTAAGAAGTCATTGTAAATACATTTTTTCCGCCTTTAACTTCGCATCAATTTACGCATCTTAATATTAATAGATTGGCGCTTACACATATGTTAGTTTTTGGCCCGGCTTCACCTCCGATTTTTCGCGTGCGCCTTGGTGTTGTGACACAAAGAGGAAGGACCTACAGTTTTACGCCAAATCCGTACGGCGATTGTATTTATATGATAAGCTTTTTCATGGCATAAATACACTCGGAGAATTACCATTGCCTGCCGAAGGGCGACCGCTATTAGAAAAAAACTTTTCTGATGTTGCGTTAAACCGGCCTTGAGCCGAGGCCATACGCGCACTGCTAACCTCTTCACCACAGCGACCGCATCTTAAGCCCTTATTTTACCATTTTACTCAAAAACAACACTCAGATCGAATCCATCAAATTTTTCAATTTCCTTATATCATAAATTAAATATCTCTATCCAATAAGGCTTAGCAAGCAGTAATTAGCGCCGTAATTCTAAGTGGCTCAATAACGTAAAATCCCAAAACCTCATTTACTCAAAATTTGCAAAAGAACTGCCTTCCTGTATGACTACTGTACTGTCGCCATACTGAGTTACAAATATAACCACACCTATTCCACATTTTGATTACGTTACCGCTGCGCAACAGTGGAATTTGGTATTCTGAATTATGACTGAAGGAAGGATTCTTCCTCCACAGAAAACATTTTCCAAATCAGCTGTAAATCTTGGAATATTTAAAATTGAAAAAATAATTGGAAGGAAATATTTTTACTTATATCCGCGGGGTTTTTGTTTGAAGACGACAAACATCCCGCAATGCTGAGATGGAGGCTAAAATGCGGAGACTAGGAGATATATGCGATCCGTTTCCGATGAGGGATGAAGTGAAAGAAATTTATCTTTAAAGTGCTAAAGCTTTA
>NW_016196550.1:725-2907 GCF_001687245.7 Rhagoletis zephyria | reverse complement strand
CCTCTCCGAGGGAAAGAAGATCAGAGCTGGCTATCGAGCCGGTGGCGGCGGCGGCGGCGGCCTCAGTGGCGGCGACTTCAGGAGCAGCGTCGGAAATACTGAACAGTACTACCGAATGCAGAGCGAATTTCTCCGACGCAACCTCAAGTCTCATGTTGAGTGATTGGGAAAAAACAAATAGTAGTAGTAGCCTTTTTTATATGCACACAACTCAACTTTTTGACGACTGGCATAAAGTTGTTGCCAAAAGAGAGCTGCTGGTTTAGCTAATTTTTGCAGTTAACACTTTTTACCTCTTCAAAACTCAAACTATCTTCTAATTGTCAACATCATTAATTTGGCCAGTTTTCTACTTAATCGTATCTTAATAATGATAATAATCTAACTTCAAAGTTTGAANGGAAGAGCACACAACTACACACACACTGCTTTGTCACAATTTATTGATTTCTTAAAAAAGCATTCTTTTTGCTAGAATTCAATTTTGGCGATCTTGCTCTTTGTTTTGTCACAAGATCATTTTCACTTAACTTCATGTCAATCATTCTAGTCAACTTTCAAATGTCAATTGTCAACTTTTATGCTGTTTAATATTTTTTCAGTCAACTTTATCAACTTTTTCGCTAGTGTTTCGATTTCAATTTTACAACTACTTAATGTACTTTTGCTACTTCAGGTAATTAAGTTTGCCATTTTAAAATAAAAAAACTTGTATTCATTAAGTAAACTATTGCGCTGTTGTTCTTAATTAGTTCTTTACAAAATTTTTTCTCTAGTTTTAATGGTTGTTAATACTAAAAAAATTTGAATTAAAAGAATACAATTTTCTGTTTAATTGAATTAAGTAAACCAAACATGAAAATAATTATATAAAACTTAAAAACAATTTGTGAAAACATTTTATCAGTTTCCAAAAGCATCAGATGGCAGCTGTTTTATTGCGCTAAAAAAATTTGAATATATTGCAAGCATCCATAAAAAAGCTTTGACATTGCACTTACTAGCTGTCAAACTGCGTATTTGTGAATGTATGCTTTAGCTTGTATCAATTGCACGGTAACAAGATTTCAAATCATTGAACAATGTTATTTTAAATTGCAAATGTTTAGTCTAGTTTTTTATTATATCAATAAAAANTTAAACTTCAAATGTTTAGTCTAGTTTTTTTATTATATTAATAAAAACATAACATTTTTTGTGCGTTGCTTTTTGCATTACCAGCATGGCAAAAACATAACAGCATTATCTCAGCAACAAAAATCATTTTGTCGTTTTAAACTTTTTTTATCTAATTCGCCGCCCTTGAAACCAAACAAAATGTTAAACTTGCACTCTTTTACCTGATTAAACAAGCTTAAACTTGCTGCTGAAAAGGAGAGAGAGAGAAAAAAAGGAATATTTTTTACTTTTTTGAAAAAAGAAGAAGTAAAAGAGGGAGAAAGAAAAGGAGAAAGAAAAAAAGTGCAGCTGATTTACGAGCTGTACTGAAGTTGTTGCATCTGCTAATGCGACAGCGGCGGCGGCGGCGGCGGCAACGGCTGATGATGATGCTCAGATGATGAGGCTAATTTATTGCAGGTGAAAGTGTGCTTAGGTTGTATCCAGTGCTAATGGCTCAGTCAGTGAGTGAATGAGTGAATGAGTGTGTGTGTCTGCCAGTGCAAGTGGCTGACAATGTTGAGCAGCAGCAGCAACAGCAGCAGCAGCATTGACACTGACAAGGAAAATAATAATTGGCCCTTGCGGGCGTCCAGAACAGAAGAAGAAAAAGGTAAGTGTACGAGGGTAATTTTTCCCTTTTAAATAAAAGAGGAGAAAAAAAGAAGAAGAAGAGGGGAAAGAAAAAGGTGTTCTGCCCAGAAGGCACCACCACCAATACCACCACCAATACCACCAGTGCAATCTTGTTCCAATCAATTACCATTACACTGCACTGACGACTAGAGTTGCGCAAAAATTAAAAACAGTGAACACGAGTGAGCACACATCTACTCATTACACTTATACAGCTTCAGCAACAGCATCATCATCATCACCTTCTTGTCTAATGTCTACTACCTTTGCAATGTGCCAGTGCTCTCCGGTGAATGCCAGCAGCTGTCTGCTGCTGCTGCTGCTGCTAATCTGCTGGTAAAAACTGAAAAGAGGAAAAGAAACCAAAAAGGATGAAAACCAGCAATCA
>NW_016196550.1:0-710 GCF_001687245.7 Rhagoletis zephyria | reverse complement strand
CAGACGGCAATCTGTGGCGCAGGATGCTCTTTTTTGGCTACTTAATTCAAAACACGTTCAAGTTGAAGAGGAAAAAGTGAGAGTTAAGTGAGAAAGAGAGAAAACTAGAGAGAGTACTGTACTGAAACTGAACTCAGTGAGCGAGTGAGTGACCGTGGTGAGTGAGGCAGTTTTATATGATTTAAACTGAAAAAACTAGCTGAATTGAATTTAGTGAACTTAGTTAGTTTTAAAATGAAGTTTTCTTTACTTTTTACTACATCTTTTGGCCTTATCCCGTTTCTGATGTAACTAACACTAACAAACAAGGAGGAAAAATCAGCCAAATTAAAAGGAAATTGAGGTAAAATCAACGTGAAAATGTGTTTTAGCTAAATTAAAGTTTCTCCTTCTTTTTTTCTAATTAAAAAAACGCTGCTTGCAAAAAAGCACTTTTGTCACTTCTGATTGTGCGTTAAGCTTGCGTGCAGCGTTTAAATGCAATTTTTTAGTGTCAATGCAGCAGCAGCAGCAAAAAATTGTCGCTTGACTGACTGTGAAGCAAAAAATAATAAAAAAAAGTGTGTTCGCCAATGCTCAAGATGCACACAAAAAAGTCGAGAGTACTACTGTGCAAAAGCACCTTTCCCTTAAAAGTTTAAATAATATGATAGCGCGCCACTGTGACGATCATCCTCATCCTCTTACTCCTTAGTGCGACCACCATCCGC
>NW_016196548.1:0-2907 GCF_001687245.7 Rhagoletis zephyria | reverse complement strand
TCAGAAAGGATTGAATCAATTCAAAAACAATTCTTGCTTTTTGCATTGCGTAATTTTAACTGGGATTCAGATTACAATCTCCCCCCTTACACAAGTCGTCTAAAGCTCATAAATTTGCCTACACTCGCAAGTCGTAGAGAAATGCTGGTTTCAGGCAGGCTCTTCCTAAACATACAAAAAAGCAAATAAGCAAATGGATGTATAGAATTGACAACAACAACCACGCTGTCGAGTTTAAATAGCGGCAAATCAGCTGCACTTGATAGTAGTTGGTTGAATAAGGAATGAACTTGGTAGCGGGGATTCCAAACAATAGATCCGTATTCTAGTAAAAATAAATGCTCTGCGTACGCCCATGCCTGCAACATATTCGATTATAATCTAGTTTAAACTTTACCTATAAAAACCTGCCTGGTATTAAACGAAAAAAAGGTGCTACCTTGGGCTTAGACAATTGCGTACTACAGCAGAGGTTTTTATCGACGCAAAAAAAAACTCCCTACAACAAATATTGAAGCTCCAGAGTAAATAGTTCTTTCCCGGGTGAAGACTACCAAAGAATGTGGAATGATGAAATGTGCGAGCTTTTTAATTCAATGAATAAAAATAATATTACCAAGTATCCGTATAAAACCGGCGAGTTTGTTTGGTGTCGTCCCAATAGCGGTCGTATGTTATGCCAATAAAAATAATAAAATCTTTCCTGAAAATCTTAAATACTGTGTCTGTTAAATGTACCTGGAAATCAAAAAAAGTTAAGTCGGATTTTGTATGCGCCACCCTCTAGGTTTGTTCTATGCCGAAAAAATATACTCCCAATTTTTTTTATTTTGAAGAGAAACAGAGTTTTTCCATCGAAAAATATGAATTTTCAAGAATTCTATACCATTTTTACGAAAAGTTGTTTTTCCCCATATAAAATACATAGAAAACTTCGAGCGCTTTGGGCGACCTCTAAATATTTTTTGATTTCAAAATATAAAATAGGGGTATATTTGTTCGAACAAATAGAACAATCCCAGGGGTTGAGAGCATACAAATTCCGACTTTACTTTTTCACATGCATTTTTGTACCACCCTAATGAGCACGTATGCATCTGTAAACATGTTGTCGGAATTTGTTTTCCTTTCCTTTAAAAAATATGCTACAGAATAATCGAAATGAAGTACTCGACGCGAGTACATACATATGTACATATATGTATATGTATGTATGTATGTATGTATTTTAATGTTGCATAATGCTAGGCATTCATTTGCGTTAATTATCCGACTGTTTAGTTAAATATGCGCGCGAATATGTATGTATGTAAGTGAAGAGCCAATACACATTTTGTATGTATGTATGTACATATGTACTAAAAACGGGCCGGAATAGAGGGTGGCGGGTCGGGGGGTTTTTTGCACAGGCCTGGCTTTTTAAAGGGGCCCATATTTATTTGGAAGATAAAAATTACAATATTTTGTTAAGTTGATAAATTTCATTATTTAATATTCACTTAGCTATTATAAATTCTAATCAATGGGAAAGCGCATGTTTAGGTACACACGCAAATGTAGTAAGGTGATTTCGGTGCTATAAAAGAAAAACATGCTCCACATATTACGAGAATAAAGGTAAGAATACTTAGTATTTTTCAAAAGCACGGAACAAGTATGTAGTGATGGCGTTGGAAATTCCTTTAAACATTTTCTCTCTACGGCCCCGACTATTTATGTACATATCGTCGTTTAAAGTGCAAAGCCGCGTATCAGCAAAATGCAAAACCGCGTATGTGAAGTTGTAGAAATTATTTTCTAGAGCGTAAAAACACTCATATTTCAAAATGGTTCTCTTTTTCATAAAGCAATAGCATTTCTGGCTAGTATATTTCAGGACGAATGGATAAGGATTGAGCCAAGAGCTTGTGTGAGCAAATCCAATTTTTGGCAGCAAATGTCAGTTACGCGGTTTCGTACTTTAAACGACGATATGTTGTCAAACAAAGTAAATTGATCAACGCACATACCGATATACAAACATAAAACAAGCGTTAATAGAAGCACGTAACTAGAAGCTCGTGGGCCTTAAATGTACACATACCTACATATATGTATATGTATATACACTTGTAGTCAGCTGATTAAGTCAAGTGATATTTTGGCCAGTTTTGGCCATTTCGCTTTTTTTTATTTATTACTTATAATTTTTTTAATNACCGTTAATTTTTTCATGATCCAATCATCGGATCTCTAAAACAAATTACGGGACGAACCTTGAGGTACTATCTTTCTAATAAAAAAAGGATTATTGAAATCGGTTCACGTGGTCCAAAGTTATGTATTCCGGCGAATTGATATCCTCCCCTTTTTTTGAAGTCGGTTAAAAGTGTTTGAGTTCTGTTAATCTTATGTAAATACAGTGCCGTTTATGAATTTTAAAACGTTTATTTATTTATTACATACTGTACATAAAACTTGCATAAATGTATTTTAAAGAGCGTATTATCTGAAGCAAATTTTCAGTATTTTCCGGTGATATATCTTCAGAAATATAAAACCCCCCTTAAAATATATTCCTGGGTGCGCCCCTGATCAGCCCTATATAAATCCACATTTGAATGTTCGTACAAAAATTATAAAAATTCCACAAACTTTAACAATTACACTCAAAAATCTGGAACTTTCTGTTCAGAATTTTTACAAAAATGCTAGGTATGCACTTTTATAGCATTGATTTTCAATAATTTTTTCACTTCCATATAAAAGTAATTATCGAGCATAGCCAAAAATGATCAAAATATCACTTAGTCTGATCAGCTGAACACAAGGGTATATACATACATATATATACGTACATAGTTAACGTTCGTATCAGTATAGTATGTAACGGGTGATTTTTTTGAGGTTAGGATTTTCATGCATTAG
>NW_016196547.1:0-2907 GCF_001687245.7 Rhagoletis zephyria | reverse complement strand
GCCGAAAGTTTTAATGCTCAAATAACACAAGAAATAGCAAAACACTAATCAAAACCACAGTATATTAAAACCACATATTTTTCGTTTTGTTTTTGTTGTATTATCAATTTAATTGTTCCGCACATGTTTTTATTCTCAGACGATTAGTATTTTTTATTATTTATTTTTGTCGTAGTAGCATTGTTGCTTATAATTTCTATAAGGACAAATAATTATATTTGTGTTTGTATATGTTTTTGTAAGGAAAATGTTCTGCTTATCTGGAAAATGTTGTTGATTTTTGGTACACACTTAGTAAATACAAATAAAATATTTTAAATACATAGTAAGGGAATTTTAGGTTCGATGTCGTTATTCGCAATTCACCAATTTTTTGCATATCTTAATGGCAATATTTTGAATTTTCTTTTATGAATTGCAAAAGAGATACATACCGTCTAGCGAATTGAGAAAAACTGAGCCGAAACTCCCTTATACATATTTACTTTCTGTCACCAATGTGCCTACATATTTTATATACTGTTGTCGGATTTTTCGTCATACTGCACACATACATAAGTATTTACTTTAAACAAATCTTTACGCGTTTTATTTTTATACTTTATACAATACCAAAACTTAAGCTTGCATTTACGATTTTTCCTTAAAGAAAAATGGAATAAGCTGCTGCGCCGCACTACTTACTTTTGTGTGGTGCGGTTCGTTTGTGTATGATTAATTGCTTACTTAACTTTATTTAGGTTAAACTTTTCAGATTAGTTTTAAAGTTTTGCAATCGAAAATAAATTATGATTAAAAAAAATTATACTTGATAACAGAAAGTAAATATTATGTAGTTAATAAAAAAGGATGACAGCAGTGTTGTTTCGTTTTTTTTTTTGGATCCTTAAGTATTTTCCTTTTTTTTAATTTTCGGTTCAAAAAGTTTTACTAATTATAGGTATGTTATTTTATTTTATTTAATGTCTTATTATAAAATAAAACATAGACAAATACCAACACTTTAACTTTTCTGTATTTTAATGAGTGTCGTGTTTATTTCCAAGTATTTTAATTTAATAACTGTTGCTTATAAGCAACAAAATACCTTATATAGTTGCGCGCAAAGCTGAATACATGCCACAAAAGTTGCCAAAATTGATTTGCAATTTTGCTGAATCTATGCCAAACGAAGATGTGTTTGCTTTATATAGTGTTTTTGTTTTGTGTTGAGTTTTCATTTAATAATTTCTACACACAATAGAAGCTGTAAGCATTTGTGTGATTTTTGTTTATTTAATTATAATTATTTATGTGTAGTATCTTTCATTTTGAGATTATAAACACAATTGCTGTTTAATGAAAAAATCGTGGGAGAAAATTCTAAACGCATATAAAGCGAAACCGATGGTCGTGTTGGATTCGAGTGGCTGCCCAAAATAGTATGTTCCTACAAATTTTGGTCGACAATTTAAGTTCCTCCTCGTTAAAAGCTACAAGCGCCGAAGTTTTTCGATATTCCACAATGTACATTAATTTAGAGCTGTGCGTTAAATTTTGGTGTTTTGCAGATGTTTTACACAAAAATCGGCGAGTACATTGCTGCCGAATAAACGAAAAATTTATTTTATATTTCTTCTAACATTTTATTAAATTTAAAAAAAAATATTAAGCACATGCAATCTTGTGTGTTAATTAGAACATTTTCAGGTGCTTAAATTAACATGTCAGCTGCTCTTGGTGGAAATTCCTTTAAAAATGTTTTAAATTGCCCATTTAAGATTTTTATCAAAAGAAACAGGCGCAAGTCCTACGATAACTAACATTCCTTCACATATAAAATCGCATTATTTTTTTGGCTCTCAATTTCCGTAGTCCTTCAAAAATTCGGATCAAATCATAATACTTTTTGTCCTCTTTCAATTTCATCACTTTCTAAACCGAAATTGCAAAGCTCTTGTTAGAGTTTCTTTAGTTTTCTTGTGTGGCATTAACTTCAAAAAATATTCCTTCATTGAAATGGGCATTTTATGCTGGTGGAAAAGTAATTTCGGTAACTTCTCGCTTAGAGCCAACCTAAACCTCCAATCGCATAATTTACATCGACATTAACCATTTTTACGTATTCATNTTATGAATTTGTTTTATGCACAGTTTAGAATTGAAAATATCATGTTTTTAAATTAAATTTAATATATAAAATTACAGTGTACTTTTTAGCTTTGAGCAAAAAATAATAAAAATTAGCATATAAAAATAAAGAATGGCAATTTCGCCAATATTGCCAAGCTCTTATTCGTAATTACGCTAAAGCAAAATCATTTACTTAGAACACAAACGCATTAGAACGGCTTAAAACTGCTTTAAAAACAAATGTAGACGCCGCCTTCTCTAAAACTCTCCAAGTGCTCACTTTTTATTATTTCATGTATGTTGTTTGAGCAGCGTTAAAGAAATAATTTTTGCCTACCTACGCTTCGGCCAACAACGTCAGACAATGTATTTGAACCTGTGCCAACTTAAAACAGGCTTAATTATTTTATCTTCCCTTTGCTATTTTACCATGCTTCAATAATACATAAATAGTTCAATTTTTTTTTAAGCAATTTCAACGCTTAAATAAACAATTGCAAAGGTATTGCATTTATTAGATCGTTTAAAAAATATTTAAAATAATTAATATAAAATTGAAGCAACTTGGGGAAACAACAAAATAACTAATGTGGGCGTCACACATGATTCAACTTAGAGCAAGATAATAGTGTAAATTTGTTTTTTTTTTCATTCACTTGTGTTGCTTTTGCTTAGTAGCTAGCATTATGCACTTGTTTTGTTTGCTTTGAAATTGCAAATATGTATATCTTTTTAACCATCTACATGAGTTTCTCGTTATTTGAGTGAATTGTTCTCGTAATGAATCCGTTAATT
>NW_016196546.1:0-2907 GCF_001687245.7 Rhagoletis zephyria | reverse complement strand
CCAAAGTTATAATACCATTTCATGCTCATGAAAGGTATAAAAATGTGTGATGCACAAAAAGTAATAGAAAACGTTCGTAACAATACTATTTTGTACGATATGGACACGCCGAGTGCAAAAATTCACGAAAAGAAGGAAAATTAAGTGAATTGTACATCGGAATACGACGCGAAAAAATCGCACAAGTGTGCGCACGTTTACCGATTCAAAACCTACAGCCGCATTCGCAATGTATTCGCAACGTCAGAATCGCGCTAATGTGCGCTTCGCTTAACAAAAATATGTAGCTCTTCATTTTCGCTACTATTAGTATTATTTAGCTCTTTTTAGCTCTTTTATCCGACCGTTTCACCTCCGAACGAAACTTTTCTCTGGCAACACTGGAGCGAGTGTATATGTGGCTGTTTGTGCTTTTCTACTCATGCCCAGACAGGCTCAAAAGACACAAATGGAAATCGTACTACAGCCGGGCGCGTAGTAAAAACTGGTAATTTGTGGGCTAACTGGGTAGAACGTTTATGAGGTAGAAGGATGGTATGCTGTTAGGCATAGAGCTTTTTGTTGTAGCATAAAGGAGGGCTTTACAAAAAATGCATTAAAGTGCAGATACGTATTTATTCATCATACATTCATACATAGACACACAGTATTTCTACTTAATCTTGCTAAGCTGGTATTGCTTCTATGCAATTGTATGCGTGGATGTCCGAAAATGCAACTTTGCTTGCATAGCTGGGTATGTGTGCGTATACATATGTATGTATGTAAAGTGCATTGCTGCAAGAGCACGGACAGTCACGACTCATAAACTTACTCGAATTCCCTTGCATGCTCAGCCAGGCTTCATAGGTTTATTGATTTTTCATACCTTCAAATATACATACGTAAACTTATGAAAATATATTTATGCATACATATATACGTATGTACGTTAGGGTGATCAAAAAAAAAATTTAAAATTATAAGTTTTCATCGCCTAGGATTTTTCTAAATGGAAAAAGGTATACCTGTACTTTTTTGTTAAAAAAAAAAAAATAAATAAAAAATTAAGTATGTGTAGAACTGCCTGAAGGTTTCCATGTATTTTATGCGGGAAAAAACACTCTATATTAGAAATAATTTAGAACTGTTGAAGTGCAATATATTTCGAACGGAAACTCTGTTTCTCTTCAAGAGGCTTCCAACAATAATACCCAATTGTATACTATACCATTTTTTAGTACTAACGATTTTTTATGGGTCTCCTTTTTGCATTTATGAGGGCTTTGGACGGCCTTAAAGAATAGTTTATTTTTAAAAATTGTTCAGTAAAAAACTGGGTATTCTTACTGGAAGTCTTAAGAGTCAATAGTTAAGAGAAGACAAGCAGAGTTTTCCGATAGAAAAATATTTTCAAGGATTCTGTACCATTTCTCCGAAAAAGTATTTTTTCTCCATAAAAAATTCCTTGAAAACTTCATTTTCTTTGAGGAAGTTCTAAATTTCAGTTTCTTGAAATCAAAAAAGGGTATTTTTTTCCTTTATAAAAACCCTAGAGGTTAGAGCCTTAACATTTTATACTCCCCCCGGCGCGTGTATTTTTGAACCACCCTAATGCACATACATATATGTTTGCTTCCAGAGCATACTCTTTTTTTCAGCAAGAAACTAGTTTTCTCGGTCCTGTGCTTTTAGCTGTTCTTTTTCTGGCTTTTGGACGAGAGCAAAGTGCGAAATGAGCAAAAAAATAGTAAAAAAAAACAGCAAAAAAGATAAATCAAAGCAAACAAACAGCTAACTTAAAATAAACGAAAGATAATAAAAAAAAAGTAAAAAATATAATCAAGTAAATGATATCGTACGATTTATGGCGTTGAGCATATTCGAGCAAAATAACTAGAACCGGTTGTTCTTTTGGCTAGACGAATTGAATAATTATTGCTGATTTTTGCGTTTTTAACCTTTCACAAATTCTTACATATCTTTGTTGGCGTTTTCTTTTTCTTTATATGTATGGCTTGATATCCAAAGTTATTGCTTTTAAGTTCTAAGCTGATTTTTATGGTGGAGCATTTAAGTTGAATTAATATGTTTGCCACTAAACCGTAATTTTATAGATGTAAGCTGAGTAACAATGTGTGCATGCTTTTGCATTAAATTAAAAGAAAAATTTCCAGCTAATTCAGCATTTTTAAATTTTAATTAACTTGAGGAAAGTTTGTTCAATATTATGTAATGCCAGATAGCCGAAGTAATTGGTTACCAACGGAGATAAAATGAGCGGCAGGCTTATCCCAATAAATAGCTGAAAGTATCATATCTGCCAACGGCACTGAGCTGGAAGAAGGGAAGGCATGATGCTGCCTTAGACATTTTGGTACTCCGCCGTAAAGTAACTTTTGGCTACAGAGACAAGCTCTCGGCTTTGTCTGAAGAACGATAAGATATCGAAAGGCATCATATGCGATTGTTCGCTATTTTTAGACAAATACTCTTGAGGCATCCCATTCCCTTGGGGTACCTGAGGGACGAAGGTGGGAAATTTGACAATGACCTGCCGGGAGCGGTTAAAGCTTTTCATTGACGCTCATTTTTCATGTAATCCTTCTCCAGGGGAAATCTCCGTTGGGGCAACGCACGGAGGTGGCATCTCCTTCTCTGACCTTCTGGACGATCGGCACATGGCTTAGGCAATAAATTCATTCAAACCCTTCAAGTCGCCGGGTACCGATAGCATCATAATTGCATAACTGCAAAAGGCTCTGTCGTGGCTGTCGTTAAATTGGCTGGCTCCTATTTATGCGAACTGCGTGAGGACTGGTTACATTCCCAAAGCTTGGAGGGTGGTCAGGACGGCCTAGGGCCAGAAAGGGCTCTCATGTTTCTCCTAAGGACTACAGGTCTATCAGTCTGTCTTCGTTTTTGCTA
>NW_016196545.1:0-2908 GCF_001687245.7 Rhagoletis zephyria | reverse complement strand
TACTTAAATGATACTTGCATCGCACATACCAACAGAGCGAGTGAGAGAGACAGAAAGGGGAAGAGACGGGGGATGCAGGATACTCATACCGTATGCTTGCATGTATATTTAAAATAGTAGTTATAAGTGCATGTGTGCCTACAGAAGGGTGTTAAATTTGATGCCTGTAACGAAATGTTGTTCACGCTTTTCCGCTTGCCAACGCCCACATCTTTGCTCATATATACATATTCCCCTACCTCTACTACCACACACACACACATACACACACACACAGCCCACCTAGCGGATAGAAAACTGTCCTACAGCGTTGTTTGCCGACTTTTAGGCGCACTACCGCACAAAACATACGCATACAAACACACCTACTGACGCAAACGTTGCTGAAACTCATATTCAAATCTATCGATTTGGCGGCGCTGCTTTTACGATTTGTGCACATATTGTTATTGATATTGGAAAAAAAGTGGGTAGGGAGAAGGGGAGCGCAGATAAACAAGTACTTGACAGGAAGCACGAAAGTAGGCAGGCAAGGTAAGGGAATTGTAAACATACACACAACACACACACACGAGTGTATGTGTGCAATAAGTCGAAGTGTATTTAGAAGGCAGTCAGGCAGTCGTATCCATGCCAATTCTATTAAATTTGTTGACGCCAATGTAACTGAACGATTTTCTAAGAACTTGCATACCTACATACATATACGAGCATTCATGCATTGTCATGCTAAACCCACATGCCTGTTTGTACGTCCGTGTATAAATGATATGAAAAACGTGAGTAAAATTTTGAAATGCATCAGAAAAGATATATGGAAGTGGAAACTGAAAACACTGAAGGTGTCGAAGGCATATTTTCCTCAAAAATATGTAAATATTTACATTCGGCAAAACAAAAAGCTTTGAAATTTTGTCTACACGGCAGTGTTGGGATATTTATTTTTGTGCTTTGTCAGCAGTGTCTAAGAAGTGTCCAACTGTGCTTTTGATAAATGCATTACTGTCAGGAGCTTTCACACGCAAGCTTTCGACTGCTTGAAACAGCTTTCTGTACCAACTTGAAACAATAATTACTATTAGAATTTCCACTCCAATTTCCATCACTGAAGCAATTGAGAGAGAAAGAATCAGAAACAAATAAGAAGCATAACCTAATCTGACCTTCACTACGAAGTTTTAAAGTTTGAGCTTTCACAAAAGTTCACTAAAGCTTTCGTCAATGGAATTTTGTACGCAAACCTCAATATCTGCAACAAATCGAAGAATCTTCCACGAAAATGCTATTAATCTTTTCAAGTCAGCTTTTAAAGAAATCCTGCGATTTGAGCTTTCGGTTATTTTATTGTTGCTAAAAGAAGCGATCACTCAAATTTTGTAACGTTGCCAAATTCAAGATAAAATTGAGCATTTACAGTTTTTTGTTGTTTCTTTGCCTATGAAAGCTCCCCCACACTTTAGATTTTAAGTGAAAGCTTGAACAAATTATAAATACATATGTACGTATTTGACGCTCTCCTCTGAATAGAGAGACCTACAGTTAAACGCGAACTCCGAAATGCAAATGCCCTCTACCAGGAGCTTTTGCGAGAAAAAAGTACGTTCGGAGGTTTGCCATTACCTGCCGAGGGGCGGTCGATCTTTTCTGAGATATTGCTCGGAGCAGGAAACGAACCTACGTTCTGCTGCGTGCAAAGCTGCTGGACTACGGTGGTTTCCAAGGTAGTTCTAACACCTAAAGCATAGTACGAAGTTCTCAAGCAAAACGTAAATCTGATATTAAATGACGTTCACGAAATGGAAAAGAAATTTTCTTCGAAATTGTGAAATTTGTTAGGCTTTCTTCTATCAAAATTTCTTAAATCAGTTTACAGCTCTTAACAAAAATATGCTCGCATATTAATTTCTTCAAGAAAATTTATATCAAAGGCAAAACTTCTCCAAGCAACTGAAAAAGTGAAAAAAATGCTTCAGATTTTTCTTGAGGGTTTTATACTAAGCTTAACACCACCGCAACAAAAAAAAAATTATGAGAAGCGCTTTTATGTAGGAGAAAGAATGGGCAAAGTTTTTTTAAAAGCTTACACTAACAAGCTTAAACTTTTATATCGTCAGGGGAGAAGTATTTTAAAGCTTTCTGTACACTTTATATGAGCGTACACGACACCTTTAGGAAGATTTTCAAAGCTTTCTATAGACATTATTTGAATGCATACATAGTGAAAGCTCTCTCCGAACGATACTGAAATTTATAAACAGTGTTGATCGGAGGAAGCTTTGAATCCCTCACTTGAATAAACAATGCTGTCCGAAGAGAGCTTTCAATCTGTGCCGGTCCAATTAAAATGGATGTACATACATATGAGTGTATGTGAAGGTCACAAGAACTTTCATTTGGATGAAATAATTATGTTGCATAATTGTGGTGGTAGGAATTTTAAATTTGAAATTTTGTGCAGAAGTGAAATATCAACATTTCAGTATCTTCGATTCATGCGGAAACAAGAATGCACTCCAAAACTCTTCTTTATGAATAGAGTTTTGCCTTAGCTTTCGAAACTATATATTTCCAAACACTTTCACTAACATTACCTAATTCGCAATGGACCCAATTATTTCCAATTTGTAGTTTTGTGGATAACTGCCAACAGCCGAATAAATTTATCAGGAACAAATGATTGATATTTCCCTTGTGGCCTGTTGAAACAAATGACAAATTATATATTGTGTGTGTTAGAAAAACTCAATGCGCACAAAGCAGTCGTAAATTAGTAGTGGGTTTTTAGTTTTAGGCGCGAGCGGGCACCCGCATTAAAGTTAACCCACAAATAATCGATTTTACTCCTACATTTAAGTGCCAGCGTGTAGATACTTCTCTTGTAATTTGAGTACTTAAGTAATATGCTATG
>NW_016196543.1:2152-2908 GCF_001687245.7 Rhagoletis zephyria | reverse complement strand
CATGCGATCGTAAATACCCATAATCATAATCATAATAATATTATCTGATGTTATTCAAAACTTCTTTACTCGCAATATACTTAGGCCAAAAACATAGTGGAGCGGCAAGCGTAGAGCATCGAGCAAAGCGTCGATTTCAAACGCATATGTTTCAATGGGATAGCCATATATCTAATACTTCTATAATGATAGTAACGTATCTTCACTATGTGTTTTTATTCCGCAATCAAAGGGAGACAGCCTATCAAATACATGTTTGCTTGTGTTAGTATAAATGTATATTTGTGAACTATTACANAAAATAACCAAAAATTTTTCCCTGAACGTGATTGGGGCGAGCTTTGTGGTAACCGGCGGATTTGAATAAGCAGCAAGAGATGTATAAGTTAGACTTGAGGCGATCACCATAACCACTCTTAAAAGATAGGATGAGGCACGGATCCTGCCTTCCTTTCCAGCATCTTAGCCAGCATGTAGCGTCTGCCCGTTTTCCCTGATACGGCTCATTTTTAAGTAAATAGTATAACATACTGACGCGTGCAACACGATTCCTTTTTTCTTACTTTTTTGTTCAAAAGTTAAACACAATTTTTTTTGGCTTTAATTAAAATTTAATTTTCTAAAATATTGACGATTACTGCACCGCTCCTGATTTTTTGTTCTTTTCAAATGTCATTCTGAGTACATTGGTTGGTTGGTTTTCTCGTTCTATCATTATATATCTTCACTCTAATGTTGGCGGAAGTACTTTCAACG
>NW_016196543.1:1672-1882 GCF_001687245.7 Rhagoletis zephyria | reverse complement strand
TTTCCCAATCACTTTCCGTTTCGAACCAGTTATAATACTTCATTTAATTTCAATATTTTTAGCTTATTTTACATATTGCATAACCCTATTTAGAATATTCGCAAATCAAGATTTCTTTCGTTTGGTACCCATATTGTAACATTTCATTTATTTTATCAATTTAACTGAGTTAAATTTTCAAACAGGTGGCAAACCTCCTCAAACATATTT
>NW_016196543.1:0-1639 GCF_001687245.7 Rhagoletis zephyria | reverse complement strand
CTGTAAGTCTTCTTAAAACTATTTAGTTTGATACCCACATTGCAATATTTCGTTTATTTAATCAATTTAACTGAGTTACAATTTTAAAATAGGTTGCAACCCCCCTCAAAAATATTTCCAGCAGTCATGTTTTGTAGACCTCCGTAATTTGATTCCTATATTGTAATAAGTCATTTATTTTATCGATTAAATTTAGTAAAATTTTCAACAGGTAACAACCCTCCTCAAAAATATATTCGGCTGTAAGCTTTCTTAAAACTCTAAAGTTTAATACCCACATTGCAATATTTCATTTATTTTATCAATTTAACTGAGTTAAAATGTTCAAATAGGTTGCAACCCTGCTCAAAAATATTTCCAGCAGTCATCTTTTTTAAACCTCTTTAATTTGATACCTATATTGTAATAAGTCATTTATTTTATCGATTAAATTTAGTTAAATTTTCAAACAGGTAACAACCCTCATCAAAAATATTTTCGGCTGTAAGCTTTCTTAAAACTCTAAAGTTTAATACCCACATTGCAATATTTCATTTATTTTATCAATTTGACTGAGTTAAAATTTTCAAATAGGTGGCAACCCTCCTCAAAAATATTTCCAGCAGTTATCTTTCTTAAACCTCTTTAATTTAATATCTATATTGTAATATATCATTTAGTTTATCAATTAAATTGCGCTAAATTTTTTAACAGGTGGCAATCCTCCTTTAAAATATTTTCGCCTGTGAGCCTTCTTTAAACTCTTTAGTTTTATACCCACATTGCAATATTTCATTTACTTTATCAATTTAAGTGGGTTAAAACTTTTAAAATAGGCGGCAACCCTCCTAAAAAATATTTCCAGCAGTTATTTTTCTTAAACCTCTTTAATTTAATATGTATATTGTAATATATCATTTAGTTTATCAATTAAATTGCGCAAAATTTTTTAACAGGTTGCAACCCTCCTTTAAAATATTTTCGACTGTAAGCCTTTTTAAAACTCTTTAGTTTGACACCCACATGGCAATATTTTATTTATTTTATCAATTTGACTGAGTTAAAATTTTCAAATAGGTGGCAACACTCCTCAAAAATATTTTTAGCAGTTATCTTTCTTAACCCTCTTTAATTTGATACCAATATTGTAATATTTCATTTATTTCATCAGTGTAATTTAGTTAAACTTTGAAACAGGTGGCAACCCTAATGATACATATTTTCGGCTGTAACCCTTCTTAACACTCTTTAATTTGATACCCACATTGCAATATTTGATTTATTTAATCAACTTAACTGAGTTGNCTGAGTTAAAATTTTCAAATAGGTGGCAACACTCCTCAAAAATATTTTTAGCAGTTATCTTTCTTAACCCTCTTTAATTTGATACCAATATTGTAATATTTCATTTATTTCATCAGTGTAATTTAGTTAAACTTTGAAACAGGTGGCAACCCTAATGATACATATTTTCGGCTGTAACCCTTCTTAACACTCTTTAATTTGATACCCACATTGCAATATTTCATTTATTTAATCAACTTAACTGAGTTAAAATTCTCAAATAGGTGGCAACCCCCATCAAAAATACTTCCAGCAACTATCTTTCTAAAACCTCTTTAATTTGATAGCCATATTGCAATAATTTATTTATTTTATC
>NW_016196540.1:0-2908 GCF_001687245.7 Rhagoletis zephyria | reverse complement strand
CAGCCCTAATGTATGTATATTGGTTATGAGACAAAATAGATTTGTAACGTAAGTTTCACTTCTCCAGTGTTGTCTAGGCGCTCTTACCTTTTTTGGTACGTTTGGAACATCGCCAAATAACGTATCCGGCAATCTTTTCTTATTTTCACTTTTTAGATACATTTATCTACTTTTAGGTAAAATTGCTTTGGCAAATAGATGCAATTTGAAAATTTTATTTCCATCACTAGTGCAAAAAAAAATATTTTATGAAGTCAAAATATAGGTGGGTGTTATCAAATCAACGAATAGAGGTTAGCAGTCCGCGGATGCGCGACCACTTATTTTCTTCTTCGTGCTTAATTGTAACAGAAAAGTTTCTCCCATCCCTTGGCAGGCAATCGCCCGAACGGTTTGCACCCGATGTCATAGTGAATCTCACTTAGTCTGAGCTTATATCTTTCTCAGCCTTAGCGATTGAAGTATCCTTGAATAAAGTTTTTAGCGCAGATAATCAACTTCTGGTTGGCTACTTTTTCTGTCCAAAATGCTTGCCGTTAAACTCAATTCTTGTAAAAAATTTCAATTATGAGTGATGAGTTCTGTGTTGCCTAAATTCTGTTCAGTTCGCTTGGGTTATCGGAAGCCAGTCTTTTGATGTGCTTTGGTCTGAAATATCTACCGTCATTTTGCAAATATTTTGGTGGAAGCAAGGCCTAAGCTTCCTCTTTCTGGCAATAGCCGTCTCGTATTCCGCTGATTCTTTATTAGCGCACTTGATCAGTTTAATCATCATTACAACTCGGTCTGGCCTAAAGACATGCAACAGGAAGTAGACAGGAGTTCCTAGATGTTGGATGAAAAACGGCTCGAAGACAAAGGACTGGGACCTATAGGCGTCAAATGGGAGGTATTTTCTCGTGGTGTTCTAAATGCTCGAAGCCAATTCGAAATTAAATTTTAGGTCTCAGCTCCACGTAAAAACTTATATTGGCCGATCGGTGTTAAGAATGTATTTGGGACGCGAAAGGAAATTTGTTAGCATTTTTCCCGTCTTTGGCATTTGGTAAAAACACCATGAAGATTCCAACTAATTAAAATTAAGCGCGCCAGCCTTAGCATTCTTGCAGTGATGCTCTCACATATACATATGTATGGCTGTGTGGTTGTATGTATGTAAGCATATTTTAATGAAATAGCCCTGCAGGAAAAAACCCGAACTAGTAAATCAAATTTCTAGTTCAGTAGTAGTTCTTGATCGCCAAAAACGAACCAGTCCGATAGTAACTAGGTCATCACCAGTGCAATAGCAGCGAAATTTGGTACTTTTACAATACCATTTTATTTTACTTTTTAAAACTGCATTTATTTCATCGGAAAGTTGGAATGTTGCCACAGCTACGGAATTGAATTTGAATTTCCTTATTTGTTATTAAATTAGCAATGAATAGAATCCATTCAGAATTTTAAGAAATTGTGACATACAAAGGGTAAGGTATCCACACAAAAGTTCAGCGTGATGTGACCTATGGTATGTACCTCAATTATAGCTGATATTAAATTTCAGAGATAGGGGAGGTAGCGCATATGAGCCCGTTTAAAACCAGTTACGAGCCAAATGCCACATAATTAAACAAAAGTTTAAAGAATTAGAAAAAAAATTACGCAAAAACCGTTATGATCCTAAGCTTTTTCTAGGTTAACTCGATAAGATGAACAATTCTCTAAGCCCAGTAAATTTTCGATTATTTTGCACTAATATAAAACTCCTTCATACATTATTCTAAAAATTATTTTTCAAGTATGTACATACTTGTATTAATAAAATAAAATGATTAAGGTAGCAGGATGCAATTGGCACTTCGTAGGGCATAGCCATGTTCAAGTCGCCAGTTGCTGGCACTCAAAATTGAATTAGCGCGGCACTAGTGCGTTTCCCTATTGGGAATGTATGTAAATATGTATATGGGCAAATGCTAACACTGTGGTGGCAATTTAATAAGACTTTATTGGTAAACTTTTTATTGCCTTACCAAGAATTTTTAATCGCAAAACATGCTCCGCAATATCATTAAGTTTTTCGCAAAGTTTAAATTTAGAAAACCGAAAAGGACTGTATGCAAGTGTAGTAATTAGTAATTCTCCTTTTCAGTTGTGGGAAAAATTTCCATTAAAAATCGCTATTGTTTGCCATTTGCGTTCTAAGAATATTTTCTTTTTCTCTACTTTGAGAACATTTTTTGCCAACCCAAATATTTACAATTCACACCACTCGCTTATCATCAAGGCGAAAATATTTAAAATCGTAAATAAAAAATCAGCAACGCCAAATTGGTTCGCCACAAGTTCAATAAAAAATAAAAGTTAAAGGAAAAAACAGAGGGGAGATAAACAAAAAAATGCATAAGCGTCGGTAAACTAGAACAATTGTGCAAATAAATGTACATACATAGGTATGAATAAATAAATATATATATATGTATGTATATACGTAAATATTATTTTACTACAAGTTTCATTATTATTTCAAACTCAAGTGTTGCACAAATAATTTAGCTTTTTTCTTTTGCAAAATAACCTTCTGCATGTGTAAGCATTGCCTAAAAATAGGCGCAAAACCGCACGAAGGTCTTCTTTTTCTGCGAAAGGGCGAAGGGTTGTAAAAGTTCAAGTTCAAGCGCAGAAAAGTGATGGCCACCAGACAGCTTGGTGACATTTGCAATAAAACAAATATTGCTATTTTAAGAGCAAATTGACATGAATAACAAATGGGGATAAGCAGCAGGGCGCTTTCTTGCTTCACTTGCTACGAGTATGTACTATGTGTGTATGCATGCAAATATGAAAACTATTTTATGTAAGTGCTCTTAACATTGCTTAGCATCAATTGTGTGGAATTTTATTATAAACTTCAGGACAGATAATGTGC
>NW_016196539.1:0-2908 GCF_001687245.7 Rhagoletis zephyria | reverse complement strand
GTGGGCAAGGAAGGGATCTTTGGCGCCACTGTCCGAAAATTCAGCCTCCACGACGAAACGTCCGATAACGGACTGCTTGGCATTAAAATCGCCAAGCACGATTTTGACATCGTGTCGGGGGCAAAAAAAATCAGCCAAAAATAAAAAAACTGTTCGAGCGAGTAGCACAGAGTGATAAAAATGCACACAGCTTTATACATATGTATGTACATATAGCATGTATAATAAAATAAAAATTGTGACAAGGGTTCTTTTGTTCGTAACCTACATACTTAAATTCACTAGGCCCATGCACTGTCAAATATGTGTTAAGTATTGGTAAAATACGCTTAAATTGACTGGCAAATACATATGTAGCTTTGCAATTTCTAATCATTCATTTTTGCTGATAACTACGCACGTATAAACAAGCAATGACAGGTATAAAAGTAAGTAGTATTTTTAGCTTTTTATTTCGCCATTGCCCGCTGGCTGAAGCCAATAAATATGGTGCTTTTTTGTGGTTATCAGTTATCATTTGTTAATACATACATACATACTACTTTTTTTTAATTTTCGAGCCTTTCCTGTGTACATTTACAAGAGCAGCGATTAAAATTTGCGATAAAAACTGTTAAAAGAGTCCAAAACTTTGTGCGAATTTTAAATGAGTCATGCAAAAGGGTTATAAAACTCAAAAATTGTTGGTGGGTATTTAACTTGAAGTTTATAATTAAAGCATTGAAAAGTTGCATATTCCATGTTTCGTAATGTTTGCTGATTCTAAAACCTTTGAGAGAATATAAAAATTAAGAATATCTTTTTTACTATCTAATATTCTTTTTTCTGCTTCTAGTTTCTGGTATAAGTAAACACTTATTGACAGAAATAGTCACAGTTACTGATAACACCGTGCGACAGTCAATTTTACACACACAAAAAATAATCAATATATTCGCGAAAGTAGGGGCCAAATATTGTAAAACTGCATTCTAAGTTTTTCTCTCTAAAGTCAGTATTTTTCTTAAAAGCACTTTGAAATTTTAATGATATGATTAATTAAAAAAATTGTTTAAAAACACAGTGCAATGTAGAATAAAAATATGCGATCATATAAAAGAGAAAATTCTGTATAACTAAAAAATTTAAATTTTTTGGTGCATAAGGACGATTAGTACTGAAAAAGCCTTTTTAAAATGTAATCTTTTAATATCCTTGAAAATTTGCAATACATTGTATGAAAAAAATTGTATGTTAAGGACTAATATGCACACGACCAGATTCTCGATTTTCGCACTTCCAACTTTATTAGCTTAAAAAATAAAATTTATTAAAAGGACATTTTCAACAGCTATTCGTCCTTGTGAACCAAAATACTTAAATTATTTTCAATTCTAACGAATTTTTTCTCTAATTTGGTACCCACCCATAGCACTACATTGCTTTGAAACTTTTTTTTTAATTTTTTAGATTAATGATATTTTAGAAATGTTTACTTCGAAAATCCATTCACCAATTGCACCACACATTTTCACAAAATTTAAATTCTGTTGTTGTTGTTGGTAAAAGGTCTGAAATTTTCAGATAAAGCAATTGCTTAGTTTCTATTCATGCAGCAGTTTGTAAATTAATATAAAATTAATAATTTTTTTTAAATACAGTTCACAACAACAAAAACTATATATATAAAAACTTTTAAACTTTCTACAACATTTAAAAAAATTTTCAAATTTTCAGCAACATTTCAAACTTTTTAATTAAAATTTTAAGGTAAATTTTTAATATGTAGTTTAATGGTCCATTTTATTTTAGTATAATAAAGTTCAAGCGTGAAACAGCTCAAGATTCTGGTTGATTTTAGACAAATTTTGCTTCCATGCGATTTTGCGCATTTTCCCTTACATGGAAGAAACTATACAAGACCGTCGAGGAAAAAATTAAAAAAAAAATCACCGAGAATTTTAGGCTACTTGAGATTTCACTATGCCAAACTTTAAAGGGACGTATCCAAAATTTTAGTAAAAAAGTTGAAGTAAAAATGTGAAATTTTATGAATTTTTCTAAATTTTGCACAAAGTTTGAAACTTGTGTTTATAAAGTTTTTGTAACAGTGTGAACTATATAAATAAAAAAAAAATTATAATTTACAAAATTCCGGCTCATTTTTTTTTTTAAATGGTGGCAAGGTTTTCGTGGCCACAAGTGTACGTACAAATTTTCGATTACTATCAGCTTGTTTTCCAAAAAATCAACAAATTCATATTTAAAATGCATATGTATACCGCTTGAATTTAACTTTCAACTTATATTTATTAAATATTTAAATTTTATATAATTTTCGCCAGCCACTTCCACGCTTGAGTGACCACTTCATTTTCAGATGAAATTCCTTCAAGCGCATATTGAATTACAAAAAAATTCACTTTCGCCTCCTACAATTTCTCACCTTCCTTTTACCAAAAACACTACAGCCAACGCCACCACCGTCACCGCCACCGCCACCGCCACCGCCTAGGCCTTAGTCGGCGCAACCAACATCCACCTCTATTGGCATTCAAATGACAAACACTCATGCATACATATGTACATGTACTTGTACTCATACTTACCGCATAAGCTCGAGTATTGCCATTGAAATCAAATTCCATGCTGTGTAAATGATATTTTAGCCACAAGCATGAATACCGCAGCTATATACATATCTACGACTGTATGTATGGATGTTATATGCATATTTATATTTTCGCTTGTTTTTTTTTTGCTGCCTGCGGCCAAGCTTGTGTTGTTATTTTCTTAGTTTTTGCAATTCCATTTTTATGGCGTGCGAAACCACTCTTGAGCCTGTGTGGAGGGTGCGGGGCACAAAAGACGTGCGGTGCGGTGCGTTCAATACTAGTCTATCAAGCATACATATGAAACAAAAAAAAAA
>NW_016196538.1:0-2908 GCF_001687245.7 Rhagoletis zephyria | reverse complement strand
CATACGCGGTTTTGCATTGTGTTGATACGCGGTTTTGTACTTTAAACGATGATATGTATGTACGTATGTGTATGCATGCAAGAAAGTTTGAGCGGTATATAAGAAGTTCAATTTATCCCTAAAAGTTTAAAATATGTACATATATATGCAATTATTATAGATGCATGTTGGCTTGAGCATTTACAAACCTATGCAATTACGTATGTACAACATTTAAAATATGTATTTTATAAGTATGTATGCCAGCACGGACGTAGTTTGTCGCATTCGTATTTGCCTTCGCTTTCGCCGGCCGGAAAAATGCAACAGAGAAGACAACACAACGAAAGCTGAAGACTTTAATGGGCCGAGTACTCGTGCACTTTGGCACTCACTGGTACTCTTTCTTCCTACTAAGCATACATACATATGTATATTTTTTTATGTACAACACACCCCAATTTGAAAGGCGCTGTTGACTGAGTCTAATAATTTGTTTTTTTTTTTTTTAATAAGATTTTAGGGTGTGGGAGCTCAATTTCCAATCGCAATTAGCTGAGTTTATGTGCAATGCTACGGCGCGTTCTCTTCTTTCGCCATTTCTACATTTGTACATACATACATGCAAACAAAGCATATTTCTCAGCATTGCACTATGGCCGAACTTTCAATTTTGGCGGCAAAAAGTCAACTTTTCAACTTAGATATTTTGTGATGGTATTCAATTCCCAATATATTGATAAGAAAAAATATAACAAAACTATGACTGCTATACCAAAGTTGTATAAAATTAAAAAATTTGCATGTCAAATTAAATTTTCTTTTGCAAACTTTGTGAATATGGATTGTAATACTCGGGGTGTACATTTTTAACTTACATTAACAATTATTAAAGAAGTATCATACATATAATTCTTCGTAGAAAACTCAGGTTCTATGTAATGATAAAATTGTTTGCAATCAACCGCTCAACCGAACGAGATTTTATTATTTTTGCAGAAACAGTAAAGTTCGATAACTCTGAAAATTTCGATATTTTAGTAACTACTGAGGTTTATTCAGTCAAAAATGGCCTTTGCAATGAAATCGGACATTAATGTAGAGAAATACGAAATCGTCGATAAGTCAGTAAATGTTGAAGTGAATTTATTTAAAATTGATATTTGCCGTAAAACTTTAGCAAGAAATACGTTTATAACAAATTTTTGGAAAAATGGGATGGCACCGACTGTGTGCGCCGGATATTTGATGTTCCGCNGATAAGTCAGTAAATGTTGAAGTGAATTTATTTAAAATTGATATTTGCCGTAAAACTTTAGCAAGAAATACGTTTATAACAAATTTTTGGAAAAATGGGATGGCACCGACTGTGTGCGCCGGATATTTGATGTTCCGCTTCGCTCGAACTTACACTTTTTTGCTTGTTGTTTTATTTATTTTTTTTTTCAGATTGATCCATTCCATGGGCATTTAACCACTATAAAATAATAAATTTCTTCTTTGAAAAAAGTTTTTGAAATGAGGGTTTATTAAAAGAGGTATAGTGCGTTAATTTTTTTTAATATTTTCCTATTTGATGAAAAGCTCTACAGTAAGTTCTATGGAGATACTTTACTTTTATATGTTGGCGCAAGTACCTTGGAAAAAGGGGGTATGGACCGGCCACTTTTTCTCAAATCGAATATTTTGACAGTAGAAATGTGCATACAAAATTTGGTGAAGCTAGCTTAGCGGTAAATATTTTTTGCCGCGACTTCGTGTTTTTCGGCCATAGTGCATTGGCATATTGCTTCCATCGTTGTTGCTGGAGTGGCATACACTTCACAAATTGACGAAATAAAGTTGATGCTGTAGTTTAGTTAAATGGGCGAAAGCGAGGAGTGCAAATGAGTCACAAACTCTCTTGGGCACCCATACATCGCAAATAGTGAAGTATGTATAGGGCGTCTGGCTGTGTGCCTGAGCACTGAGCATTGCGCTTGTGCAGTTTGCCCTCAAACTGCGATTGAGCAGCGACGATATAGATGGATGGATGAATTGTTGGCGTGGAGCGACGCGCCTCTTTTAAGGGCGCAGACAATAAACTGGATGGGACTGGAATGAAACACATCCATAGATGTGTGCGTGAGCGAGTAGCGCGTGTAGTAGTGTGCGCCTCTGTGGAAGGAAGCACTTTGCGGCAAGTTAGCAAGCGCGTTGCTACTCGCCTAGCAGCGCGCTATCTCCAGCAACAGCTAGCGACTATTGCCGCCAACGCCGCACGCTACCACCCTCTCGCTTACGCTTCACTTAACGTCAGGCAGCAATAATTATTTTCGACGCGCATGCATGTACATACATATGTCTGTATGTACAAATGTGAGTGCTTGTATGCACATACAAAGCTGTATGATTTTTTGCTACGAGAAACTTTAATGTGCTGCACTATAAAGTGAATTATTGCAGTTTTTTAAGCCTTCATATGAGCACTGGATTTGCCATGCTTTAAGCGAGTGCGACGCGCGCACCCCATACTTACAAGTTGTTGTCGAAGGAAGCACAAAAATATGCAAGAATGCAGTGGGAATGCAAATGCTTAATTGGCGCAATGAATTAATAAAGAAAAATTCTTGTCTCCTATTTACCTCGCCCTCAACGTCGCGTCGTCTCCCAGATGTCCATATGTACATACATATGTATGTGCATAATAACTAAGTGCATACTTATGTATGGACATACTTAACGAGTGCATGTGCGCCAATATTACATATTTACATACGTATGTATGTAAATACGTACGTATACAACAAAACTCTTGGATACTTTAAATTGTGTATCATTGGAAATTTATAGCCCCACCCTGTTGGAGTCGCACAGAAATTCTGGAAAATGATAAAAACGCCAACCACACCCATACACTATGCACGGTTGAGGGTATGTACATATGTAA
>NW_016196537.1:0-2908 GCF_001687245.7 Rhagoletis zephyria | reverse complement strand
CTTTATTTTTTCATTAATAAAATTTAGTGAACATATTTTAAAATTTGTTTAGCTAGCCAGGACTATTGCAGTTTTCTATATCGGATACGACTGTTTCTGTTATAATTGAGACACTGAAACTACACATTTCGACATTGTCTTTGTCCATGTCTTTCAAGTAACTTGAAAACAGAATTTACTTTGGGACCCATAGGCCACATGACTCACAGACGTGAGTATTATCCAATTTAAGTATATTTCGACAATATTGTTGTTTCTTTGGGTAAAACTAAATATATTTTGTAGTTCAATATTGGAGAGAGTGCGAAACAAAATTGATGATTTATTGTTAGTATGAAAACAAACAACAAATTAATAACAAAATTTGGAGGATTTTAGATATTGGATACGGTAGCACGAAATGTCACAATCTACTTAATTGTCAGGTTGTTAATATGGCGACAAAAAAGTGACAATGGAACTACCTTCTTTTTTTGTATCATGGTATGGAGTTACTTAGTTTTCGCGAAAATTCTTTGTTAGAAAAGTGAAATTGCTAAAATATTATTGGTCAATTAGTTTAATTAAGAGTTTAACTGAAGTAATTTATGGTTTGTGAAAGAGACCCCTTAAATTTTTCCGTGTGGTTATAACTACACACCATACCCACTAGAGGTATACGCCGCCGAGTTACGAAAATATCGGCGCGGCGGCGGCGGCGGCGGCGGCGGCGTTGTTCGGCGCCTAAGGAATTTTGTATAAAATTTTCATGGTGTATGCACATTGAAATACATCGTTTGAAGGAACTAAATACTACTCGTATAAAAACAATATTTTGAGAAATGAAAATTACATTTTTAAAACAAGTTTTTTTTTGCATAATTTGGGCCGCTGTACATTTTCAAAAAAAGCGTAACTCAGAAAAGACATAGGTAACACGTTTTTCGATCGAAAGCTTTTATTACAGTTGATTTTCCTGTTTTTTTTAATATTCTAAACAGAATTTTAATGAAAAGAAAACACTTTTTTTGCTAATTTTTACATTCCTAAGTTACTTTATTCTGTGATCCCACTGACGTATACCAGAACCAGGTGGCTGTGTAAAAATTACATTAGTATTTCTAAGTGGTGGTCAAACTCCAGGAAGGTTTTGCTCCCGCGCATCGCAACGTTTTCTACACAGGGTTTAAGTCCCGCTTTTTGGTAAAAATTACTATTATTTTGCATTACATTCTGTTCTCCTTAGAAAAATTTGGCGCTTAATATTTTAGTGGAAATTTTAACCATTTATAAGCCATTTTTCAAACAGTAGGTCAAAAAGGCCCGTTCTGGTGGGAGTTGATGGGTTGAACTTTTGGAAAAAAGTAGACCAACCTTGTTTTCAATATATAACTCGCAAAAGATCGTAAGAACTCCGTAATTTAACATAACGGTTGATAAGCTTATTGCAAAAATTTAATGATACGACATAAATCGCCCCAATAACATATTTTGAAATTGTGGAAATTATTGATGGTCAAAATTTAAACAATTAAGAGAAATATGGATTTTTTTCATTTTACCCGATAAAAAATCCCAACAAGCCAAGTCCGACAAAAGATTATTATACACCATTTTAAAGATTTTAAAGGTCGATATATCCTCTTCTCAGATCATATTCGCTCTTTAAATTCCAAACAAAAATAGTCATTCAAAAACACATAAATCCACAATCGTATTTTCTGACCTAAATTGATAGGTCGCGACCTTTAAAAATCTATAAAAATAGCCAGTAATATTTCTCATAAAAACGAATAAAATTAGGCGGTAGGGGCTTGAAATTTCCAACAACAAACGGCATTTTCGATGGGCACCTTAATGTATATACTATATAGACTTTCTTCTGTTCGCCCATGCATCAGCGGCAGACACTCAATATTTAAATTCAAGTAGGAAGTAACGTAGTTTAATTTTAAAACTAACTCAATGAATGAGCTAAATAAAATTATAATCTGATTACATGATAAGATTAGTAGCCTCATGGCTCTTTGCAATCTACCTTATGGGCAGTAGCGGCCACATTATTGGCCGGGTCTGGGTCTAGCTAAGAAATTCTTAGAAAATCTTTGAAATCGGACAATAGCCACGCCCACCAATACCATATAGCGGTATTTTACAGAAACACGAAACTTAGCAGAAAATTAGATTATTACACATTTTTTCGTATTAAAAATACACCCGCTTCCCGTAAAAATTTCAGCAATACGAAAACTTCGATATTTCAAGACTGAGGACGCTAATTTACTCCAAATAAATATTTACGCTCCAGCCGCTGTGGTTTAGTAGTAAGCAGTGCGCGCTACCGACTGCGCAGGGCTTGGGTTCAAGCCCTGGTTAAAGCAACATCGCAAAAAAGTATACAAAAAAGTTTTTTCTTATCAGCGGCCGCCCCTCGACAGGCAATGGCAAACCCTCGAGTGTATTTCTGCCATGAAAAACAGCTTTTCTTAAAAATACAATCGCCGTTCGGAGTCTGAGTAAAACTGTAGAACCCTGCCCTTCGTGTGACAACATCAAGGCGCATGCCACAAATCGGAGGAGAAGCTCAGCCAAACACTAAAATACCTATGTGTAAGCGCCAATCTATTGTTAATATTATTATTATTTAGTAGTTACAACCATGGCTTAACAATAAATAATTTTTGGAATTGGGCGTGACACCGCCCACTTTATGACTGCAAAGGTGTATTTCGTTCACCACTTTATCGATTTCTAACAAATTTGGTTCAATTATATCATTAGGGCTAACCCAGCATATTATCGAAAACGTTTCAAATCGGGGAAATCGGGAAATTTGAAACGACGATATTTTATACCTGCGCCTGATATAAAAAGTGGCTACAATTTAGTTTGGCATCCCCGGAGTTCCGCATTAAGGTAGCTATGGAAC
>NW_016196536.1:0-2908 GCF_001687245.7 Rhagoletis zephyria | reverse complement strand
AGTACTTTTTTATTAGGCTCTTTTTATGGGTTCACAGGGATCTTTCGGAAAACGGCGTGTTTGATGAATTCGCAAGGAAAGATGCCCTCGAAACGTTGTAAACGGAGTGAGAAATTTGGGTCACTTCAAACCTCTTGTGGTTTACTCGTGAACAATAAATCATTTTTTCAAAACTTGTTCGATTTTTAATAGTTTGGTATAAGAAATTGGAGGGTTCAGGAACTATACGGGACCTATTTTCTTGTTGTACTCGACCATACCTACAACCTAAACTAAGTTTTGTTTCGGGTCTTGAGTTTTTTGTAGCACCGTATAATTTTATTGCAAGTAACTGTCACTATTCGATTTTCAGACTTTTCAATGGTGAATAATTCCCATTCGAATATCTACCGACAAAAAATTGCTAATTGCTTAACACGACTACTATTCCTTACGTTTGCAAGGCCACAACTCTGGTTGTAAGTAAGAGTTCTGATAGGTCATTGACCGATCGCCATCAACGCACTAAGGCTAGAAATATTCCTGTCACAACTACAGGCCTTTTGTCGTTTAAGTGATGGTCAACAATTAACATCTATGTATGTATATGGTATCAAAAGGAACAATCTATTAAATATTCTAGTGCCATTCTTATCTGCGACAACCAACAAAACCCATTACAATGGGAATATTCACATCAAAAGTGAAAAATGAATGTTTGAAATGCGAAATCGAGTAATTAAAATAGCGAAACCTCCAAATTCAGGTATTGGCAATAAAACATTCATTTTCTTGTTTAAATTGCTTTCCATAATCTAAAAATAAAACGCACGAACATGAAAGATACCAATGGAAGATATCGAATAATAAAATTTACCATTTACCGGGGACTCATAAATTAAAAGTGCTTTGAACAATCAGAATATCCTTTTGCTGGCACCTACATACGTCGCGGTTAAAGTACAGTTCGGCATACAAGTGATCCTAAATACAGAAAAAAAAAAATAAAATAGAATTAAGAATTGGAGAGTAAGCTCGAAATAGAAAGAGAAAGAAACACAGCGAAATGGCCTTATATTACTAGTACCTTAAGCCATTTTGTTGGCAGGCGAAAATTGCATAATAAAGCAGGTTTGCGGTTGAGCTGGAAAAAATATCTTGATTAAGAAGCAAACGAACACAAATTCATATAAATGCTGCATTCACACACTGCTGTACATACAACTATGTATTTCAAACGACTTTAAAATGTGGGTAGTGAGGGTATTGCAATTAAATAACGCCACTAGCCAAGCAAAAGCTCGCATATCCTCCAGCCACATAGTATTAGTGTCAATTCGCTCACATTCCTGCAGGGAAACACACTAGTGCCGATCCGGTACGGTTTTGGAGAATTTGGAAGCATGACTAGTTGGCGTTAATTCTCCTTTGCATGTTTGGAATTGGCGAATTTAACATTGCGATATACTGCGAAGCGTCAATTGGCCCCCGATGCATCCCCTTTTCGGTAATGAAAATTTTGTGTATTATTTGTGACTATTTTGGACTTGGTTACGGTTGGAAATAAACTATGCACCGTGGGAAGAAAAACTGAGTGTACGGTGATTTTTGTTAAACATTTTCAAGGTTTTTAAAATTTAAATTTTTGGGTATGCCGTTTTATAGCTTGTTAAATTTTAGTGTAACAAAGTGGAAGATTTCTACGGCTGAAAATCGATTTGACTTTTAAAATTTGTTTTTGTTTTTTGCTGACGGTTTTTGCATTTCTTTCACATAACAAATGCAATTTATAAAATCTGACGTTGATTTTTTTTTTCATTGCAAACGGTCTTTCGCATTTTCTTCTATAAGAAATTCAGGCTTATATGGAAAAAAGTGCAAAAAGCCCCAGAAAAAAAATATTAACGGGTGATTTTTTTGAGGTTAGGATTTTCATGCATTAGTATTTGACAGATCACGTGGGATTTCAGACATGGTGTCAAAGAGAAAGATGCTCAGTATGCTTTGACATTTCATCATGAATAGACTTACTAACGAGCAACGCTTGCAAATCATTGAATTTTATTACCAAAATCAGTGTTCGGTTCGCTTTACGTCCGATTTATGGTCTACATAATCGACCAAGTGAGCAAACAATTAATGCGATTGTGACCAAGTTTCGCACTCAGTTTACTTTATTGGACATTAAACCAACCACACGAATGCGTACAGTGCGTACAGAAGAGAATATTGCGTCTGTTTCTGAGAGTGTTGCTGAAGACCGTGAAATGTCGATTCGTCGCCGTTCGCAGCAATTGGGTTTGCGAAACACATTTCGAACCGAACACTGATTTTGGTAATAAAATTCAATGATTTGCAAGCGTTGCTCGTTAGTAAGTCTATTCATGATGAAATGTCAAAGCATACTGAGCATCTTTCTCTTTGACACCATGTCTGAAATCCCACGTGATCTGTCAAATACTAATGCATGAAAATCCTAACCTCAAAAAAATCACCCGTTACAAATCAACGCCGTTTAAAACGCTCATTTATACCCAAAATTTTTTTAAAAATCCAGAATTAAAAGTTCAAAATTTTGATGAAATTTTTTTTTTAATTTTTCTAAGATCTGTATAAATTTTGATTCATATACATACATATATGGATTTGGTTAAAGCATATACCATATTTTTATAAAAAAAAATTTTGCTGTAAAAACCAACAAAAAACAACAAAAATTCACTCAGTTTTGCTATTCACTGTGGATAGTTCGATCTTTTAGAAAACGATTCTTTGAAAAAGTGAACTTATCAACTTTTCACTCTTAGTTAGCGTTATGTATGTAGCTTTGTGTAAAAGTGGTACATTTCAGTGCTTTTGGACTGGTGAGGATCTACAGGATTACTATCCGACTGGTTCGTTTTTGGCAATAAAGAACTAATACTAAACA
>NW_016196535.1:0-2909 GCF_001687245.7 Rhagoletis zephyria | reverse complement strand
TTACGGGCCTTTACGCGTTGGCGACGGCGAGTACCACAGACGATGGAACAATGAGCTGCATGAGCTTTACAACGATATGGACATAGCGCAGCGAATTAAAATACAGCGGCTCCGCTGGCTTGGTCATGTCGTTCGAATGGACACCGACGCTCCAGCTCTGAAAGTATTCAAGTCGGAACCCGCTGGTGGTAGCAGAGGAAGAGGGAGGCCCCCACTGCGATGGAAAGATCAGGTGGAGAAGGACTTGGCTTCACTTGGCNGACTGGCGTGCTTTGCTGAACTCGGCCAAAATCGCTTAGACGGTTACAGCGCCAAAAAAGAAGAAGAAGAATAAAATCGCAGCTAGAAATTTAACTATTATGCCATACTGTAGTAAATGTACATTTTTAATTCTTCAAAGATACTGAAGGAGGAAAAAAATATGTAATATTTTTCACATTTTTTGTAATAAGACTGTAGCTTAAAACTCAATACGACTTTTTCAAATTTCTCTCTAACATATTACCCCACAAATGCTACGTCTTACTGCACGTTTGCCTGGTTAGAGGCGGCTGACACTAGGCCCCATTTTTTTAGCCAGCAAATGGAACAAGAATTGGCATACCATGCCATGAGTATACATATGTATGTTACGGAAGACATACTAGGATCATCCCATTGGAGTTTCTTAGAGGACTCTAATGCCTTGAGCGTCTAGCAAGCTGTCTATATTTCGAAAATAGTTGGAATTAAACAAAGGTGCTTCCAGCGCCATTATCTTTCTCTTGAGTAGACGTTTCTGTTCCCTTCGCATCGCCCGCCATCACAATACACTGGCTACAAGAAACATACAAGTCACATGCTGTGTAATGGATTATAGGATTGTTGTAATAAGCGTCAGTAGCTGCAAAATGTTATCAATATATGTAGTCATTATTTTTACACAAATATTTAAACTTGCATGTATAATCTTAATTATATACGTACTTACATATATGTATATATGTATTTGGCAATTTGAATGAGCACTTGAGCACTTAGCCATTAACTGCTTATGCATATTACGAAATTTGTGTGTAAGCGAGCACAGCAACCAGCAACCATCAAAATATTATATTTCCATGCGCCTGTTGTTGTTGAGATTGTTCTTGCTATTTTTGCAGCTTACTGCTAACTCTTGTCGCTTATCAAATCACATTGATATACCATCATTATGCGACATAATCATGGAGCATATCATCCGGTTGCGTGTTAATCGCAAAGGAAGTCATTAAACAGATTTCTCGAGCATACAAATCCAATTACAAATCGCAGACAATATGTGTACTCGTAGTATGTATGAGAGTACACCCTGCAGGGAAAACACGAACTAGTGCACCAAATTTGTAGTTTGGTACTAGTTTTTTTATTAGCCAAAAATGAACCGGTCAGATAGTAACTAGATTTCCAACAGTCAAAAAGTAGCGAATTCCGGTACTTTTAGAAAACGATTTTAATTTGGGACTGGTGCTGTCCATTTTAAGACAATCGGTCAGGTACGGGCATGATTTCTAATTTCGATGAAACTGAAATATGGTGTTTGTTGGTCCAAAGAATCAGACCCGTGCGTTTTTTTTTCTCGAAAAAAAATCTCGCCAACTTATTAGCTATTTTGTTTTTTAAATAAAAATCGTATCTGGTGCTTTTTTTTACTAAAATGATAGTAATGGTTGCCACTTCAAGATATAATGGTAAAATTATCGATTTTTATTTTTTAATAAATTTTTGATTTATTTTTTTATGAAAATTTTTTCGAAATTAAATTTTGCAAAAACTAAGTATATTTTTTTTTCTTTCACATTTTTTCACAAGAAAATAGATCAGACTAACGAGACTGGCGGACTAGCAAAACATTTTGGTATTAGGAATCAATAAACTGGAAGATTTAAGAAAGAAAAGAGCATCAATGTGGGAACAAACTCCCATATATAAGTGTATTCGAGAAACACATGTTTGGAAAAGTCAGTATCCGAAAAAAAAATTTTAGCTACTAGAAATTTAGCTCCATTGTAGTTCATAGTGCCTATTTTCTTGCAAAAAAGTATCAAAGAAGAAATATAGTTTTTATAAAATTCTATTTCGAACAAATTTTCACAAAAAATTAATTAAAAATGTATAAAAATTAAAATCTAACACTAATATTTTAGAGAAAAAATGATTGCTGTCGAAGTTAAAACTGGTGCGAAACTATCGAAAAAGGAAAACAGCAGGTACACCAAACCATAATTTGATTACATTAAATAGGTTTTTGTTTGGCGGCTTTTTCGTTCGAATACGCGTTTGACTCTGCACTTCATAGATGCTTTTTCATAACTTCGAAATAAAAAGGAAAATTTTTGTATTATCATTTTAACTTGTTGCATCTAACGGCATTCGAGCATGGGGCCTTCTGGAATCAAAATAATAATAGCGAGCACCCCTCCACGCTCAAGAACACGCCTTGCATATTTCCGAACAGTCTCGGGACTACTGCAAAACGGCTGCAGAGCGCGATAGTTGGAACTTGCAGTGTGCTAGTTGAGCTGACGTCCAGGTTTCTCGCAATTTCCGTTTCGCGATGTTAAAAAGGCAGTTGAAAGCACTGATTTGACATGGAAAAAGAACCAGTACTGGGCCTTTTCAAGCTGGTACGGTGGATGTTCCGAACCGGTTTGATTTCCTGCAAGCTATGTACGTAAACAAGAACAATGAAAGCTACTACAACGATCTTTTGGCTAAATACGCTTTAAAATATATTTATACACATACATGTTTGTACATATATAACGGTAGCTACGAGCCATTGACACCGGAATAAAGCGGCAGTCACAAATGCAGTCATTTCTATACACTCGCACACGTGCACACAAAAGCACACCGCCCCCCGTTAGTATCAGCTATAATCAAATGCC
>NW_016196534.1:0-2909 GCF_001687245.7 Rhagoletis zephyria | reverse complement strand
ATAGTAATCTACCGACTTTTTAACCGAGCTACAATTTAAAATAAAATAAGTAAGAGCCTTTCTGTATTGGACGCGTTTGGGCAGCAGTCGTTTTATTAGATCGCAGAAGTTAGGCATCTGGCACGCAGGGTGCTTGTAACCTTGGTGACGAACTCAGCAAACAAAAACTATGCACTTATTCTTGCACGGCGTTCGTTCTGTCTCCGCTTGTCAGCTCGTTGATCAGTTTATCTTTGAGGTCAGGTGTTGGCTCTCTGCGTGCGTGACAAGCAGCTTGGTGTCTAAGTTTTATGCCACCGCTTTTCTACTTTTTGGGGCTGCAAATCCATTTTGAGGCTATGTCACCCCACTTTGAGGTTATGTCAGACGCAATGGCGTGAAATGAACCCTACATTCATTTTAAGGTATCCCAAAAATACATCGAAATTATCACCTACATACATGCCTCCGCGTGTCATAGCAAAGATTTTTTTGTGTGGCTTTATAATTTTATGGCTTTTCCCAACCGTTCTGATTTCGCTGCAACTCACTACTCTCTCAGATCATCTGATGACAAAATGTACAAACTTTGGAGGGACCCAGTGCACTCAACGCGCGTTTAAGAGAAAATATGCGTTTTTGGGCATAGTAAATTTTAGTTTATTAGCACGAATTAAACTTTATATTGTTTGAGGAATAAAAATTAAAAAGAAAAACGTTTGCGAAAACCTTAGAAATTGGTTTAGGTGTTTTTCTTTTTCTGTCGAGGAGGTGCACCCATAGTATATTTACGTTAATATTAGAATTATTCGATCAGTGCACATACATATGCATCTACTGCATACACACAGAAGTAACCGAAAATACGGCTAACTTTCCCAGGGTTTCTCGGATCTGCAATTTCGTTAGTTTTCATTTAAATATATGCATGTGTACGTATTTGCATTATGCACTTGCCATGCCATGTCCTTTTAAAAATACATACATGCATACATACATACATACATACATCCTCAATGCTGCATTGCCGCACATTTGTTCATTTTATAAGCTTTCTCATTTTCCCTGTCGCTGCACCCTTTGGAAGAGAATTTCAATACTAAACAGTTTCGTTAAAGCATTTAAATATTAATTGAAAGATTCTGGAAACTGCAAAATTAAAACGTTAGACCTAGACATTTGTAAGTATATACAGATGAGATCAACTAACTAGCAACGAAATTCAATATTGCAAATTTGTTTTGCAAATTATGTTTATTTATTTATTTTTAATAAATTTCATTTAAAATATAATTCAATCTATAACCGAAACGACAAAAAATAAAAGCTTAAAATCTTGCACAAATTGCAAGAAAGAAATTAATCAAACTTCAAAAAGATGTCATCAAAATTTCAAAATTTTTAATTGGAATATTTAGACAATTTTCGGGTATGCAGTTTTGTAGCCCATTCTATTTATTGTAGTACAAGAAAGTGCAAGTTCAACTCGTTAAAAATTACCGTTGATTTTTTTAAGCTTTTATTTTTGTGGTTTCTGTTGTAGATTGAATTACATTTTAAATGAAAATTATTAAAAATAAATAGATAAACATAATTTGCAAACAATATCGCTGTGAATTTCGTTGCTAATTAGTTGATCGCGTCTTTATATTGAATATGAAAAACATACAGACATGGGGGAATATGTGTATGCAAATGTTCAAATCACTTTCCCTTTTATCTTATTCCAGACTCTCTCTAGCAAGCATTTATGCATTTAATTGCACTTTAAGATAGTTAAGACATAGAAGAAGAAGAAGAAGAAGAAGAAGAAACAGGAATAAAAAAGGAAGCATAGGTACACTAAATAAGTAAAGTNAAAATTTCAAAATTTTTAATTAGAATATTTAGACAATTTTCGGGTATGCAGTTTTGTAGCCCATTCTATTGTAGCATAAGAAAGTGCAAGTTCAACTCGTTAAAAATTACCGTTGATTTTTTTTAGCTTTTATTTTTGTGGTTTCTGTTATAGATTGAATTATATTTTAGAATAGATAAACATAATTTGCAAACAATATCGCTGTGAATTTCGTTGCTAATTAATTGATCGCATCTTTATATTAAATATGAAAAACATACAGACATGGGGGAATATGTGTATGCAAATGTTCAAATCACTTTCCCTTTTATCTTATTCCAGACTCTCTCTAGCAAAGCATTTATGCATTTAATTGCACTTTAAGATAGTTAAGACATAGAAGAAGAAGAAGAAGAAGAAGAAACAGGAATAAAAAAGGAAGCATACACTAAATAAGTAAAGTTTTTTTTTAATTTTTGTAGACGAGTTTTGCAAGATCTATTAAGCACTGCTAAGAATTCGTAAGTTTAGTTTAATGCTTTTTTACCAAAATTTCGGATCGAAAGTTATTGAAAAAGAGAGAAATCTGCTCTTTCATTACATATACATATGTATGATGTATATGAAAAGATACATACAAACATATATTCTATTTATGTAATTTAGATAAATATTTTAGTTGATTTTGTCTATTAACAATNAACAACAATTTGAAACAGATTAAGCGCATACAGCATACATAGTACATACTTACATATGTTTGTATGTGTTTGTATGTAATAGCTTACACTCATACGAGTTTTTATATTCAGTTACATTAATTATATTACCGATTAATATTGAATTTTTGTTGGCTATTCAAAATATTTAATAAATAATTTTTTAATGCAAAAATTGATTTCTTGTGTTTTGTTTTATTTATAATTTACATATTTCCGAATATTGTTTATTTGCCTCCTTTATTGGTTCAGTTAAGTTGGATTTTCGATTGGTTTGTATTTCAGCTTTTTATGTACATATTTATGCCAATCTGCAGGTATAATAAATATCCCGATTATACAAATAACAACTTAAATAAGGCGTAATAAAAAAA
>NW_016196532.1:0-2909 GCF_001687245.7 Rhagoletis zephyria | reverse complement strand
ATTTGTTTTTTGTATGCAGAAAATGAGCAACACCTTCCACAAAAAAAAATGCTAAAAATCAACGGTAAGTGCTAGCTACTTAAAATTTCCACATTATTATACTAAACTTTAATGGGCTACTAAACTGCGTACTCAGAATTTTTCTAAAGTTTTGATGAAATAATGGCCTTAGGGAAATAATTGCAAAATAATGCTAAAATAGCTCTTGCCTATTTATATTTTCGCCACTGTTTTAACATATTTTTTTTCGTTGCAGGTTAAGAAAATATGCTACTAAATATTAGCCCAATTCTTCAATATAAATACATTTTAAAGTTGCTATAAGTGCTTCAATAGTTTGAAACCACATAAATTGTAAAAGTTGTTAAGACCACCAATATAAAACTCAGAGCCTTTGTTACAAACACCACTACTGTCTTTGAACAAGTGCATATTTCTCACAAGACAATATTAGCAAAATTAGCTTCGCAGAGGTTGCACAAAGTTGCTAAGTCATATAGGACAAACGTATTTGACATTACATATGAGAAACAAGAAAAAATAAAAATCAACGAATTAATAGGAAAATTGAAATTGCAAATATGTAAATGCATCAAAAAAATTAACAACAAACACACTCATCATTCTATTTTTTTTTTGCGTTTAGTGTATTTTCCAACTACGTTTGTACCCAATTTTCTNTTGGGCGCAAGTCAAACGACTTTCCAACAACCAGAGCCAAAAATAAATGCTGCTCGTAGTTTGCAATGGCTTTGGCGGCGGTTGAGTTTGCGGTTGGCTTAGTGCTTTAGTTGGCCAACATTACCGCACTTTTTCAGGTTGATTATGGTGAAACATTTTGCATTTGTTGACTTGTGTGCAATGAGTGAGAAATAGCAGAGTGGTGTTTGGGAATGCGTAACTGGGTTTCGGGTTGGTTGAGCCCAAATGAGAAGCATTTGCTTCATAAATAAATTGCCCACTTTTTCACTCATTAACAAGTCGTTATGATGACAATATAACGAACTTACATTAATGCAAATCTAAGAAGAAGGTAAAAGGTGTGTGTAAATGAGTTGTCTTGTAGGCGTAGAGAGAAGAGATCGTAGAGTTTAAAAAAGTTCTGATGTAATTGTGAAAGTCAAAGCATCAGCTGAGGACGGGAGTATCTCCCTTCATGTGACGAGTAAAAAAAAAAGACACGGATGCGGTAGGAAAATTATGTTAGAGCAAGAACTCCAGAATATGAATAGATGGTCCAATCTTCTAGAGCTCTTCCTTTTTCATAAATTCCATACCGCATTCGCGTCTCTTCTTGAGTGTCGCACTGTGTTATTAACGGTAGTCAGAATTCAGTTACTCTTTTATGCAATCCCAGTTGGCAATTTGGAGAGCGCTTCCAAATATGCGCTTTCAGCCAGGTTAGTGTGCTTAGTATTTGGTGCAAATTTTCCGCTTCTAAGGCAAGTTGAAGCAGAAGCCTTTGAAACTGGAAAAAGAAAAGCTTCTGGAAGAAAACTTGACTGCTTATTTTACCGATTGCGGCACATGCACACAAGTGTGTATTAACTCGAAATTAACCAAGAAAACACGAAAAGCTATTTCGAAATCGGTGAAGATTTGAAGGGTACGCAGTTTTTTAACAGAAAGTAATTTGTTTGCCCTTTGTTTGTCGTTTGGAGAACTGTAACTCACATTTTTTTTGGAGCAAATTAAAAAAAAAATATTTGGGCTATTCACAACGGGTGTCGCAAGTGTCATATGTCGTAAACTTTAAACGCTTAAATAAATATTTAGAGCCATTTAAACCGCAACCAAATATTTTCTAAAAGTGTGAAAATTCATGATTCGACTTCTATGGTACCTGGCTAGCCCCAGAATATATTTTTAGTCGTTCAAAGTTTACGACATACAACAATACCGACACCGTTGTGAATACCCCAATTACTTCGGATGAAAGGAAAAAATGTGAAATTTAAATATGTTTGGTGTCGAAATTGACAAATTTGGAATTTATACACTTTTGAAGAATGCCTGCGATATTTGCAAGTCTCTGACAATGGCAGGGCATTTAAGTTTGCAAAGAAAATTTAAAAGTGCTTAATGGTGGTACATACATATATATACGCAAACATAGTAACCAGTTCAATACAAATAGCACGAGTACATACGTATTTATCGCCATTTAAAGAGACAAAACTTGTGTCGACTTGTGCTTAATGTTTCGTCGATAGACTTTGGAGTATAGGAAGCGTGACTGAAAACTTTGATAATAAAATTACCAATACTCCACAATTTGGTTGCTATCCTGCCTGCTATATTTTGCTTGCCACTTGTATTTACACTTTCGTTCTTTCATTCGCTTTCACGCGCCCTAAAATTGCAAACGGATGACCTCAATACCGGTTGGCATGGTTGCGGGCTGCGGGCTGCGGACTGCGGATTGCTGGCGTGGCTGCTTTGTTACTTTTGTTTGGATATGGTAAGTATTTGAGCTATGAAAAGTTTCAAATGAAGTTGGCTGCTTATTATGCTTGAGGTTGTCGTTAACAGCGCGTAATATTGACTTCGGCTTGCTGTTAGAAACAGTTAGCAAATATGCTGCTAGCTTTTAATGCAGCATCTTCTACTCCGCCGCCGCCGCCGCCGCCGCCGCCACCGCGCTTATCATTGTTGTGCGGTGCATACTCTTATCTTATAAATCTTATTAAAAAGTTCGTTGTAGTGATGCGTTGGGTCAGGGGTATTCTGCGATGCGGAGATAGCAAATTTCTATTGCTAAAATTGAAGCACTTTTTATGCCAAGCTAAAATTTCTATATTTACCTTGTGGCAAATTAAGCACAAGATCGTAGTCTAATATATGTACATTTATAACTTTAAATATTTTGTCTTGTAGCAATAAAAATTTAGTATATTTTCTAAGAAATC